>NW_020230595.1:105000-342380 GCF_003227715.2 Harpegnathos saltator | reverse complement strand
TCGGCGTGGGCCACTCGTAATGGCGCGTGTCTTCTCCGGATCGGTGTGTATGCCCTCTGGGTTGACGACATGCCCGAGGTACTTGAGCTGTTGTACGCAGAACCGACATTTGTCGGGGTTTGGCGGAGTCTAGCGGCTCGTAGCCGGCGGAACACCTCCTCAAGCGTCCGGAGATGCTCATTGAAGGAACGGCTAATGACAATAATGTCGTCGAGGTACACTAATACGGAAGGCTCCAGTTCTGGGCCCAGGACCTCATCCAATAACCGCTGAAACGTGGCGGGCGCCGAATGTAGGCCGAAAGGCATCACCTTAAACTAGAACAGCCCTTTGCCCGGTACGGTAAAGGCAGTGATCAGTCGGCTATCCGGGTGCAATGGCACCTGCCAATACCCGTTCTTGAGATCGAGTGTTGAGAGATATCTGGCTCTTCGCAGCTTATCCAGAGTGGAGGTAATCTGTGGCAGCGGATAGGCATCTTTCACGGAAACCTCGTTAACCTTACGGAAGTCTATGCAGAACCGATGGCGGCCATTTTTTTTCCGGACTACAACTACCGGGGAGCTCCACGCGCTCCTGGCTGGTTCAATCACCCCGTCTTGCAACATTTGGTCGACTTCCCGGTCGATGATTTGTTGCATCGCGGGGTTTCGTGGTCGGTATCGCTGTTTGATCGGTTGTTCTTTCGTGAGGTATATGCGGTGTTCGAGCAGAGGCGTGGGGCCCCTAATATTCTGGAACTTGGCTAACTCCTTGCTGAGGAATTGTTCCAGTCGGCCACCTTCGGCGGGGGTGCTTTGTTGCAACCCTATTTGGATTTCGCATATCGGCTGTATTGTTGTCCCCCCGGTGAGAGGCGGTGGCGAAAGCCACAGTTTGGTTTTCCGCCGCAAATCAACCCCAATCAGCATTGCGTTCTTTAGCTCGGGTAAGATGCGGAATCTGTGGCGGTAGTAGGCGGTTCCAAATTGGACAGGGAGCCACATGTCTCCTGGTGTGGTACACACGGCTCCGTCGGCCAACAGGACTTCCTCCTGGCGTATTCTCGGGCCGGAACCCGCGGTCACAGGCCAGTTCAGCGGTGGCGGTGTTGATGCAGGAAACCTCCGATCCTGAGTCAACCAGGGCTTCGATCGAGGCGTCCTTCACCCGTACCTTGATGTGAGGCCCTGGTGTGTAATAAACTTTACATTGGCGGACCGAGGCGCGGCCACCCTCTACTCGGTCCGTTCCTCGTTTCCCGCTCGTGGATGACACTGGCGAGTCAAGACTCCGTCTTTCCCACATTGGGAGCAAAATTTACGCGATGGACGAGTGCAGTGGAAACGCGTGTGTCCGCGTTGTTTGTATTTCCAACAGCACTCGTCTCGTTGGTATTCGATGGCTGCGACGGTTAGCTGCCGGTCAGCTTTAGCCCGGCTCTTTTGCTCTTGCAAAATGGCTTCGTACTCGGTAGCTCGGGCTTGCAGGTCGGCTAGGGTGGTCACATCGACCAACCGGATGTATAGTTTAAATGCGGGATCCATGTTATCGTAGATCCGCTCGATTTACTGTCGGGTGGTAAAACCTCCCGCACGCCGCATCAGAGTGAGGAGGGCCGTGGCATATTTCTGGAACGGTTCTCCCGTCTTTTGTCGCCGATCCAGCGCTTCGCGTTCTAATTGAGCGCGATATCGATTCGGCAGATATTGTTGTTTTACCGCGTCGGTGAAGTCCCGCCATTGCGTCCATTCGTCGTGGTTGAGCATCTCCGGTAGCCCGAGCAGAAAGTGCTCCTTCCGGTACCCATATGTACGACTCAGTTCCTCTACCCGCTCCAAAAACGCCCACGGGTCTCGACCATCAAAATGGCATCCCCATTTTCGTATTTAGTTCATTATCCTTCCCGGGTCGGCCATGGTCTCGTCGATCTCCTCATGAGGAGCAAAGCGAGGTAAATTGACATTGGTAGATTCGTGCTGGAGGTTCATCGCGTCGTGTGGCGGACAATTTTCCTCTGGTTCGGCCACGTTCGCAGTCGGTGGAACGTCAGTGAAACTACTGAGGTCGAGCGGGGTTTTGAATTCCAATCCTGGGTTTTTTACAATAAACGTATTGAATCGCTTACGAAGCTCGTCAAGCGACCCTTGCGTCTCCAACTAGTGCTCTTCTAAGAGCCTGCTCACCGTTTCTTTATTTAGGAAACAGACCCACCTCGGCATGGTTCTTTACAATTGAGCAAGATACCGGTCCCTGTTCGGGCGCCATGTGACGCCTAGCGTGCGTCCTCGCAAGTCCTTCCTGCTTACGGTGCAGAATCGGGCTCCGCCGAGATCCGGCCTGTCGGAACCCAGAGGCAGGAAGGGATCGTGCTCAATTGACGCGTTTGCTTGCGTGTTAATAATGCTTTATTAAATAAAATAAGCGATGTAGTAAAATAGAAGATGCCGAGATCGGCTGAGACGGCAGCGGTGATTTGTTGCGCAAACGGGTCGCTTGACCAGGGCTGCACGACTTCCGGTCGTGACGACACGGCGGTCGCGTCCGTACGGGGATCGCTCGCTCGTTGTTCGCGTTTCTTCGCTCAGGCGGGCCGTCGTGCCCGTCGCCGGGATTCCGCCGTCGTGCTCCCGTGACGTCCAAAATCGTCGCACGTGCGAAATCGTTCGGCCGTCGGGGCTTCCGCCCCTAATCTCAGTCCCGCTGGGCGGCGAGGACTCTCGCCCGGGAAATCACGAGTACGTTCGTGTCAGGAGCGGCGAGGACTCTCGCCCGGGAAATCACGAGTACGTTCGTGTCAGGAGCGGCGAGGACTCTCGCCTCGGTATTCACGAGTACGCTCGTGTCAGGAACGGCGAGGACTCGCCTCGGTGTTCACGAGTACGCTCGTGTCAGGAACGGTGAGGACTCTCGCCTTGGTATTCACGAGTACGCTCGTGTCAGGAGCGGCGAGGACTCTCGCCCTGGGAAATCACGAGTACACTCGCTATTCTGCCGGAGAACTCTCGGGCTGGGCGACGACTCGTCTATCTGCGACGAGACGTCGGAAGGAAAAGGTGTCTCTAGCGAGTCGCACGGCGCCTTATATCGGCCGCCCGTACGATTCCGGATCGTTCCCCTCCCGTATTCCGTGGCATGGAATACACATGACTGCCGCATGCCGTGCGCGCCGAGGCGGTCCTTGCCTCCACGCGCGCGCCGCGTGCTCGCTCGCTCCTTTGTTTTCCCGCTCGCTCGCGGTTCTTTTCGCTCGCTTGCTACTCCGTCTGCTCGCTTGTATCCGGCGCAGGGTGCATGACCCGGGGTCGACATGTATTTCGCGTGGCCGGATCAGTAACGATCAGCGTATCGTTACAAGATAAATGTTGGAAGAGTCACCAAGTTTTCCTTAAATATCTCAAAAAATATTAAGCAAATAAAAAATGTTTCAGACAAAAGTTGTTCAAATTAATTGGTAGAAAAAGAAGATATAATAAAAAGTTGGGATTTTCATTTATAAAAATTGATGGTCAGTGAATATCTTGAAAGTGGCACCATCTATTAACAAAATGCTATCGCTGTCTTATATCCCTCTTCAAGTCAAACAACTTTTGTCTGAAACATTTTTTTTACTTAACGCAGTGTTTCTAAAGCGTGGTCTACAATGGCCGTAAGCAATAAGAAGAAAGCGTGAACGGTAAGAAATGGACCAACCACAGTTAATTATTTTTGTCATAATCGACTGTGATTGGTTTATTTCTTACGATATTTCAACAACATTATAGCAATATCCTGTGATATTGTGACAATATTCCTACAACATCATAACAATATCCTCGCAATATTTCTGCGAGACTTATGCCTAGGCTTAAATATTTCTGCAATATTGTTGTCATATTTATGCAATATTTTAGTAATATTCCTGCAACATTTCTGTAATATTCCTGGCAATATTGCCGGTGCTATGTGGGCAGTAAATTATCGGTCATGGTTGTGACTTAGTTCTTCGCATTGGCATAAATTTGCCACTATTGCAATTAAGAAATACATATCAGATAAGTAATTAATATTCACATAAAATAAAAGATTAAGTATCCATGTATAATCAGTAATGATAGATGTTGAACCGATTCTTTCTTTCGATTAATTTTTTGTTTCAGCTTCCCAGCTATTCAAGTTCTTGCAGAATATTAATAGTTGAAGGCCCACTTTCCTGTAAAGTAAGATTACCAAAGTCTAAGGTTACTGTGTCCTTGAATGCGTCCCAGTAAGCAAAGTTGAATCACATCCTAACGTCAAATATCAGAGTAAGATGTGTTACTAGCAGTGTAATGACAGATTAATGCATCAAACTAAGAATAGGTTAGTAACATTGATGTTTACTGTCATATCATCAATGCTTTCGACAGCTGTATTCGAAATTTTGTTATCACTATCATGTAGCGTACTGACTGATATATTTTTCTTATCTTTTAGGAAACAGGATGTTTTGCCTATGTTTGCCTCTGCAAATAAGGTTATTGTGATTTACGGCCAAGAATGATGAACTTTTTCCCAAAAATTGAGGATCGGTCCTTAAAGAAGACAACTACTAAAATTAGTAAAATGAAAAATAAAAATCATATGAATGGAAGATGCAAGAGTCACGAGAAGTCAAGGATCACAAAGAAAATAGAAAGTAAGAACATGTTATGTTATATGTTTATTTCTTCTTTTCCTATTAATTTTGATAATTCATACAAAATTAATAATAAATCTAAATCTGTGCTTTCATCAATTTTGGCCCAAATATCTTGTACTATTTCTTCTTTTCTTTTCAAGGATGAATTAAAATCGGATCTTGTCCAAAATGTTGGGTTCCTCATCATGTTATGAACGCTTCTTTGATGTTGTGTTAAATTTTCTCTAATACATAATATTAAATTGTAAGAATGCTAAAAATATTCTGGCAATAAATGCAATAGAGTGCTTAATAATATACCTAAAAATGTAATGATTGTAGAATGTTTATGAAGACTTTCCTTCAGTTCTCTATTATGTTGCTCACTTATATTGTTTGTTTTATGTAATTGTTTATATACGCAGAACGAATTGGGTTTAAAATTGTTCAACCATGTTTCCTTGTAGTAATTACAAAAATTCACCCAAATATGTATGTATTTATCAAAAATAATTTTGTTAATTACATAAAAACCTTCTTCTATCAGTGATTCTGGCAACAATGCTAACGATATTAATAGTTTTGTTGCATTCCATCCTATTTCTTGTTTATTGCCTTTTAAAATTTTATGTTTCCTCGCATTATGTATTAATGCCTGTAAAGAGAAAACAATATAAGGAAAATTAAAGTGCATTTCATGTCTCTTATTATGTGCATTTTTATCTTTTATTACCTGGCTGTAGTGAAAAAAGCAGCCAATAACTTTTGCATTAGGGAATGCTGTCTTGAGTGCATTTTGCTCCGCTCTTTCAAGATCCGATAATATATAGTTTGGTTTAATATCTATAATATTAAAAATTTTTTTTAAAACATCTAAATAATTCGGTCTAAATGTCGGTGGTGCGACCTTCCATTATTGCATATACAATAGGGTATGTCTGAAATTTGAGAAAAAAATTTAAGTTGTTCATATATTTATATTGAGTGTCTTTTGCAATAATATAAACTAATTATTATTTAATGCATATATTTTTGAATTCTTTTACTTACTCTGTCATTATTTCTAATAACTAATAATCCATAATTGACTATTATTATTGTGCAATTGAGGCACCGTTGCGAAGGTATCGTCCACAAAAATAGTTAATTCATTTGTTAACTTTTTTTATACTTTTTATTATAAATTTGTCAATAAAAATGACAGCCTTAACGTCATTATTTTTAATAAACTGTTTCTACATGAAACGAATGTGTTTCATTTATTTTTAATAGATCTTTCCATTTTTCATTTTTCAAACTGATACTCAGGTCTGTTAAATTTTGTGGAGTCTGTCCAAATCCTTTCTTCTTTTTCGCGCGTTCAATAGATCTTTCGACATTTTTAATATTAGTAAATTGGAGCAAACTATCGTACCTAAACGTTAATTCAAAAATTATCAATTAAAAATTGTATCTAATTTTCCTTTTAATTTTAAACATCTTAAGTATAATTTTCATCTTAAGCTTAATGTTTTCTGTTTATCGTTTTGTACTCACTTTGAAATAATTGTGTTTCTTATTAATCTTGTAGATTTAAACTGACTTGATGTTTCTATTTCTTTTCTAATGTCTGATAATTTAAAATCTGGTTTGTTATGATTATGACTTCCCTTTATCGTAACGTAATCACCGTTTTCTATTTTTAAACGTGCTGTACACCTGAAGTTTCTATTTTTTTGAAAACTGCATTCATAATATCTGTAATAAAAATATTCATAAATACAAAACATCAAATTCAACCTAGTGAGTTTCTATGCTGATTAATTAAATAATTATTTAATTTTTACAGAACAAGTATAATAAAAAAGAAGATGTACCCAAATAGCAAATCCACGTCATTTAGATGCCAAATAACTTGGATCTGTTATCTGGTTAGTATATAGTTAAAGAAGTATTAAACATTGGAGTAAAAAAGTTATTAAATTATTTCATTGAGAAAATACTATATAACACAGCATTTTTTGCAATTAACAGTCATAAAAATTAATAATGTTACTCCAAAATATTTCGTTACCTTTTGTCTTCGTAAGATTTATTAAAATAGAAATGATATCCATGATGAATCAATTTTGGCTGTTGCATCCTTATATTATTATTGCACTTATTTGGATGTGACATCTCGGTGAAATACAGAAAATATGCAAAATAATATTATTTTGCATATTTAATGAATTATAGAACAGCCAAAATTGATTCATCATGGATATCATTTCTATTTTAATAAATCTTACGAAGACAAAAGGTAACGAAATATTTTGGAGTAACATTATTAATTTTTATGACTGTTAATTGCAAAAAATGCTGTGTTATATAGTATTTTCTCAATGAAATAATTTAATAACTTTTTTACTCCAATGTTTAATACTTCTTTAACTATATACTAACCAGATAACAGACCCAAGTTATTTGGCATCTAAATGACGTGGATTTGCTATTTGGGTACATCTTCTTTTTTATTATACTTGTTCTGTAAAAATTAAATAATTATTTAATTAATCAGCATAGAAACTCACTAGGTTGAATTTGATGTTTTTGTATTTATGAATATTTTTATTACAGATATTATGAATGCAGTTTTCAAAAAAATAGAAACTTCAGGTGTACAGCACGTTTAAAAATAGAAAACGGTGATTACGTTACGATAAAGGGAAGTCATAATCATAAAAACCAGATTTTAAATTATCAGACATTAGAAAAGAAATAGAAACATCAAGTCAGTTTAAATCTACAAGATTAATAAGAAACACAATTATTTCAAAGTGAGTACAAAACGATAAACAGAAAACATTAAGCTTAAGATGAAAATTATACTTAAGATGTTTAAAATTAAAAGGAAAATTAGATACAATTTTTAATTGATAATTTTTGAATTAACGTTTAGGTACGATAGTTTGCTCCAATTTACTAATATTAGAAATGTCGAAAGATCTATTGAACGCGCGAAAAAGAAGAAAGGATTTGGACAGACTCCACAAAATTTAACAGACCTGAGTATCAGTTTGAAAAATGAAAAATGGAAAGATCTATTAAAAATAAATGAAACACATTCGTTTCATGTAGAAACAGTTATTAAAAATAATGACGTTAAGGCTGTCATTTTTATTGACAAATTTATAATAAAAAGTATAAAAAAAGTTAACAAATGAATTAACTATTTTTGTGGACGATACCTTCGCAACGGTGCCTCAATTGCACAATAATAATAGTCAATTATGGATTATTAGTTATTAGAAATAATGACAGAGTAAGTAAAAGAATTCAAAAATATATGCATTAAATAATAATTAGTTTATATTATTGCAAAAGACACTCAATATAAATATATGAACAACTTAAATTTTTTTCTCAAATTTCAGACATACCCTATTGTATATGCAATAATGGAAGGTCGCACCACCGACATTTAGACCGAATTATTTAGATGTTTTAAAAAAAATTTTTAATATTATAGATATTAAACCAAACTATATATTATCGGATCTTGAAAGAGCGGAGCAAAATGCACTCAAGACAGCATTCCCTAATGCAAAAGTTATTGGCTGCTTTTTTCACTACAGCCAGGTAATAAAAGATAAAAATGCACATAATAAGAGACATGAAATGCACTTTAATTTTCCTTATATTGTTTTCTCTTTACAGGCATTAATACATAATGCGAGGAAACATAAAATTTTAAAAGGCAATAAACAAGAAATAGGATGGAATGCAACAAAACTATTAATATCGTTAGCATTGTTGCCAGAATCACTGATAGAAGAAGGTTTTTATGTAATTAACAAAATTATTTTTGATAAATACATACATATTTGGGTGAATTTTTGTAATTACTACAAGGAAACATGGTTGAACAATTTTAAACCCAATTCGTTCTGCGTATATAAACAATTACATAAAACAAACAATATAAGTGAGCAACATAATAGAGAACTGAAGGAAAGTCTTCATAAACATTCTACAATCATTACATTTTTAGGTATATTATTAAGCACTCTATTGCATTTATTGCCAGAATATTTTTAGCATTCTTACAATTTAATATTATGTATTAGAGAAAATTTAACACAACATCAAAGAAGCGTTCATAACATGATGAGGAACCCAACATTTTGGACAAGATCCGATTTTAATTCATCCTTGAAAAGAAAAGAAGAAATAGTACAAGATATTTGGGCCAAAATTGATGAAAGCACAGATTTAGATTTATTATTAATTTTGTATGAATTATCAAAATTAATAGGAAAAGAAGAAATAAACATATAACATAACATGTTCTTACTTTCTATTTTCTTTGTGATCCTTGACTTCTCGTGACTCTTGCATCTTCCATTCATATGATTTTTATTTTTCATTTTACTAATTTTAGTAGTTGTCTTCTTTAAGGACCGATCCTCAATTTTTGGGAAAAAGTTCATCATTCTTGGCCGTAAATCACAATAACCTTATTTGCAGAGGCAAACATAGGCAAAACATCCTATTTCCTAAAAGATAAGAAAAATATATCAGTCAGTACGCTACATGATAGTGATAACAAAATTTCGAATACAGCTGTCGAAAGCATTGATGATATGACAGTAAACATCAATGTTACTAACCTATTCTTAGTTTGATGCATTAATCTGTCATTACACTGCTAGTAACACATCTTACTCTGATATTTGACGTTAGGATGTGATTCAACTTTGCTTACTGGGACGCATTCAAGGACACAGTAACCTTAGACTTTGGTAATCTTACTTTACAGGAAAGTGGCCTTCAACTATTAATATTCTGCAAGAACTTGAATAGCTGGGAAGCTGAAACAAAAAATTAATCGAAAGAAAGAATCGGTTCAACATCTATCATTACTGATTATACATGGATACTTAATCTTTTATTTTATGTGAATATTAATTACTTATCTGATATGTATTTCTTAATTGCAATAGTGGCAAATTTATGCCAATGCGAAGAACTAAGTCACAACCATGACCGATAATTTACTGCCCACATAGCACCGCAATATTGCAGGAATATTACAGAAATGTTGCAGGAATATTACTAAAATATTGCATAAATATGACAACAATATTGCAGAAATATTTAAGCCTAGGCATAAGTCTCGCAGAAATATTGCGAGGATATTGTTATGATGTTGTAGGAATATTGTCACAATATCACAGGACTATTGCTATAATGTTGTTGAAATATCGTAAGAAATAAACCAATCACAGTCGATTATGACAAAAATAATTAACTGTGGTTGGTCCATTTCTTACCGTTCACGCTTTCTTCTTATTGCTTACGGCCATTGTAGACCACGCTTTAGAAACACTGCGTTAAGTAAAAAAATGTTTCAGACAAAAGTTGTTTGACTTGAAGAGGGATATAAGACAGCGATAGCATTTTGTTAATAGATGGTGCCACTTTCAAGATATTCACTGACCATCAATTTTTATAAATGAAAATCCCAACTTTTTATTATATCTTCTTTTTCTACCAATTAATTTGAACAACTTTTGTCTGAAACATTTTTTATTTGCTTAATATTTTTTGAGATATTTAAGGAAAACTTGGTGACTCTTCCAACATTTATCTTGTAACGATACGCTGATCGTTACTGATCCGGCCACGCGAAATACATGTCGACCCCGGGTCATGCACCCTGCGCCGGATACAAGCGAGCAGACGGAGTAGCAAGCGAGCGAAAAGAACCGCGAGCGAGCGGGAAAACAAAGGAGCGAGCGAGCACGCGGCGCGCGCGTGGAGGCAAGGACCGCCTCGGCGCGCACGGCATGCGGCAGTCATGTGTATTCCATGCCACGGAATACGGGAGGGGAACGATCCGGAATCGTACGGGCGGCCGATATAAGGCGCCGTGCGACTCGCTAGAGACACCTTTTCCTTCCGACGTCTCGTCGCAGATAGACGAGTCGTCGCCCAGCCCGAGAGTTCTCCGGCAGAATAGCGAGTGTACTCGTGATTTCCCAGGGCGAGAGTCCTCGCCGCTCCTGACACGAGCGTACTCGTGAATACCAAGGCGAGAGTCCTCACCGTTCCTGACACGAGCGTACTCGTGAACACCGAGGCGAGTCCTCGCCGTTCCTGACACGAGCGTACTCGTGAATACCGAGGCGAGAGTCCTCGCCGTTCCTGACACGAGCGTACTCGTGATTTCCCGGGCGAGAGTCCTCGCCGCTCCTGACACGAACGTACTCGTGATTTCCCGGGCGAGAGTCCTCGCCGCCCAGCGGGACTGAGATTAGGGGCGGAAGCCCCGACGGCCGAACGATTTCGCACGTGCGACGATTTTGGACGTCACGGGAGCACGACGGCGGAATCCCGGCGACGGGCACGACGGCCCGCCTGAGCGAAGAAACGCGAACAACGAGCGAGCGATCCCCGTACGGACGCGACCGCCGTGTCGTCACGACCGGAAGTCGTGCAGCCCTGGTCAAGCGACCCGTTTGCGCAACAAATCACCGCTGCCGTCTCAGCCGATCTCGGCATCTTCTATTTTACTACATCGCTTATTTTATTTAATAAAGCATTATTAACACGCAAGCAAACGCGTCAATTGAGCACGATCCCTTCCTGCCTCTGGGTTCCGACAGGCCGGATCTCGGCGGAGCCCGATTCTGCACCGTAAGCAGGAAGGACTTGCGAGGACGCACGCTAGGCGTCACATGGCGCCCGAACAGGGACCGGTATCTTGCTCAATTGTAAAGAACCATGCCGAGGTGGGTCTGTTTCCTAAATAAAGAAACGGTGAGCAGGCTCTTAGAAGAGCATTAGTTGGAGACGCAAGGGTCGCTTGACGAGCTTCGTAAGCGATTCAATACGTTTATTGTAAAAAACCCAGGATTGGAATTCAAAACCCCGCTCGACCTCAGTAGTTTCACTGACGTTCCACCGACTGCGAACGTGGCCGAACCAGAGGAAAATTGTCCGCCACACGACGCGATGAACCTCCAGCACGAATCTACCAATGTCAATTTACCTCGCTTTGCTCCTCATGAGGAGATCGACGAGACCATGGCCGACCCGGGAAGGATAATGAACTAAATACGAAAATGGGGATGCCATTTTGATGGTCGAGACCCGTGGGCGTTTTTGGAGCGGGTAGAGGAACTGAGTCGTACATATGGGTACCGGAAGGAGCACTTTCTGCTCGGGCTACCGGAGATGCTCAACCACGACGAATGGACGCAATGGCGGGACTTCACCGACGCGGTAAAACAACAATATCTGCCGAATCGATATCGCGCTCAATTAGAACGCGAAGCGCTGGATCGGCGACAAAAGACGGGAGAACCGTTCCAGAAATATGCCACGGCCCTCCTCACTCTGATGCGGCGTGCGGGAGGTTTTACCACCCGACAGTAAATCGAGCGGATCTACGATAACATGGATCCCGCATTTAAACTATACATCCGGTTGGTCGATGTGACCACCCTAGCCGACCTGCAAGCCCGAGCTACCGAGTACGAAGCCATTTTGCAAGAGCAAAAGAGCCGGGCTAAAGCTGACCGGCAGCTAACCGTCGCAGCCATCGAATACCAACGAGACGAGTGCTGTTGGAAATACAAACAACGCGGACACACGCGTTTCCACTGCACTCGTCCATCGCGTAAATTTTGCTCCCAATGTGGGAAAGACGGAGTCTTGACTCGCCAGTGTCATCCACGAGCGGGAAACGAGGAACGGACCGAGTAGAGGGTGGCCGCGCCTCGGTCCGCCAATGTAAAGTTTATTACACACCACGGCCCCACATCAAGGTACGGGTGAAGGACGCCTCGATCGAAGCCCTGGTTGACTCAGGATCGGAGGTTTCCTGCATCAACACCGCCACCGCTGAACTGGCCTGTGACCGCGGGTTCCGGCCCGAGAATACGCCAGGAGGAAGTCCTGTTGGCCGACGGAGCCGTGTGTACCACACCAGGAGACATGTGGCTCCCTGTCCAATTTGGAACCGCCTACTACCGCCACAGATTCCGCATCTTACCCGAGCTAAAGAATGCAATGCTGATTGGGGTTGATTTGCGGCGGAAAACCAAACTGTGGCTTCCGCCACCGCCTCTCACCGGGGGGACAACAATATAGCCGATATGCGAAATCCAAATAGGGTTGCAACAAAGCACCCCCGCCGAAGGTGGCCGACTGGAACAATTCCTCAGCAAGGAGTTAGCCAAGTTCCAGAATATTAGGGGCCCCACGCCTCTGCTCGAACACCGCATATACCTCACGAAAGAACAACCGATCAAACAGCGATACCGACCACGAAACCCCGCGATGCAACAAATCATCGACCGGGAAGTCGACCAAATGTTGCAAGACGGGGTGATTGAACCAGCCAGGAGCGCGTGGAGCTCCCCAGTAGTTGTAGTCCGGAAAAAAAATGGCCGCCATCGGTTCTGCATAGACTTCCGTAAGGTTAACGAGGTTTCCGTGAAAGATGCCTATCCGCTGCCACAGATTACCGCCACTCTGGATAAGCTGCGAAGAGCCAGATATCTCTCAACACTCGATCTCAAGAACGGGTATTGGCAGGTGCCATTGCACCCGGATAGCCGACTGATCACTGCCTTTACCGTACCGGGCAAAGGGCTGTTCTAGTTTAAGGTGATGCCTTTCGGCCTACATTCGGCCTACATTCGGCGCCCGCCACGTTTCAGCGGTTATTGGATGAGGTCCTGGGCCCAGAACTGGAGCCTTCCGTATTAGTGTACCTCGACGACATTATTGTCATTAGCCGTTCCTTCAATGAGCATCTCCGGACGCTTGAGGAGGTGTTCCGCCGGCTACGAGCCGCTAGACTCCGCCCAAACCCCGACAAATGTCGGTTCTGCGTACAACAGCTCAAGTACCTCGGGCATGTCGTCAACCCAGAGGGCATACACACCGATCCGGAGAAGACACGCGCCATTATCGAGTGGCCCACGCCGACCACGGTTAGGAAGGTGCGCCAATTCCTGGGCCTGGCCTCGTGGTACCGACGGTTTGTACCTAATTTCGCCAAGATTGCGGCCCCGATCACGCGCTTAACACGGAAAAACGTCGCGTGGCGATGGAGCACCGAAGAGGAGACCGCCTTTCAAACCTTGAAATGTACACTAAGCTCCGCCCCGATTCTAGCGTGCCCCGATTTTACACGACGATTCATCCTACAAACCGACGCCAGCACTCAAGGACTAGGGGCGGTGCTATTCCAGCGATTTCCGGAGGGCGAGCGAGTAATCACCTACGCCAGCCGCACCTTGAATCAGGCATAGAAAAATTATAGCGCCACCGAAATTGAGTGCCTGGCGGTCCTTTGGGGGGTGCGACGTATGCGAGCCTACTTGGAGGGGTACCAGTTCACCGTTGTTACCGACCATCAATCCCTGCAATGGCTGCAAAAACTGGACTCGTCCACCGGGAGATTGGGGCGATGGGCCTTCGAATTACAATTGTATGACTTCGACAGTATCGCAAGGGGCGACAGAATATTGTTGCCGACGCACTATCTCGCCGACCAATGATCAGTGAAATGGCGAACTACGTGTTCCTGGTATCGTCGCTTGCGGGAAAATAAATTACGAGATCATCCCGAGGAGTATCCCGATTTCATGTTCCAGCAGGGAAAATTGTATCGGCATCTTTTACACGACCTGGATCTTAAAGACACTCCGGCCGCTTCTCAATGGAAACTATGTGTACCAAGAGACCAACGCGCTGCCATCCTGGCCCAGCATCATGATGCCCCCACCGCCGGCCACCTGGGAATCACCAAAACGATCGCACGCATAGCGCCCAATTATTACTGGCCGGGGATGTTTAGGGACGTCGCCCGGTATATACGCAAGTGTGCGTCCTGTCTGGCACATAAAGTGGCACAGAGCAAACCGGCGGGACGCATGCATGCCGCCGTGGTCAAAGGGCCATGGGAGCAAGTCACTGTGGATCTGGTGGGACCACTTCCGCGCTCCGCCAAGGGCCACCAGTGGCTATTGGTGATGCAGGACTGATTTTCAAAGTGGGTCGAGTTGACACCCTTACGCAGGGCCACGGCGGAGGCCGTCGCCACGGCCCTCCGGACCGACATTTTGTACCGACATGGATGCCCGAAGAGTATCATTTCCGACAATGGGACTTAATTCCGCTCCCAATAGGTCGCCCGACTATTGCAAGAACATGGGGTACACCACCAGACCACCCTCGTGCATGCCCCTCACTGTAATCCTGTGGAACAGACTAATCGGACCATAAAAACCATGATTTCGCAATACGTGGGTCAGGACCAGCGGCGATGGGATGAGAAAATTCCCGCGTTACGATTCGCGTATAACTCCGCCTGGCACGAGGCAACCGGTTTCACTTACCTTAATTATGGACGCGAACCCGAACCGACGCGATTGGGGCAAGAACAGGAACCTGCCATACCGACCGGTGACCAGCTGTTACGACAACTACACGCGGCATTCGACGTCGTCAAGATAAATCTCGCGCGCGCTTTCCAGAAACAAGAAAAACATTATAATCTCCGTCGACGCGACTGGAAACCGCGGATCGGGGAAACCGTATGGAAAAAGGAGTACCCGTTGTCAAAGAAAGCGGAGGCTTTCAATGCGAAACTCGCCCCCCGATACTCCGGACCATACACGGTTCAAAAACGTATATCCCCGGTAATTGTAGATTTAAAGGATGAGCGAGGACGTTGGTACAGGCACATACATATACAAGATTTGAAGGCAGTAAACGTCGACAAACACGAGGCCATGCCATGATTACCGAAAGTAAAACACGAGGCAAACAATAGAATCCACACGTATATAAGCGACCGCACATCCGCGCTCATCCTATTTGATCAAAATGGAGCTCCACGCAATCGAAGAATTCTTACGCGAAATCCTGGCTAGCGCTCCGTTTCACCGCGTGTGGCAAACGATCGGAAGCGACACGACGCTCCGGACCTCGGCGACCGAGAGCAATCCTCAGCCGACCACGCCGCAAGTCAACCAGCAAACCGCGGGGACGCCACGGGAACAACCTCGCGCGATGCCCCGGAACTCGGCGACCGCGGGTAAAGAAAAACCGCCGAAAACAGGGAGTGTGCAGCCGACGAGCGGAGCAAAAGCACGAATCGAGCTCATTGACTTGTTCGGCGACGATCTCTCCGACATCGACCACGAAGCGAACAAGCCGAAAACGGCACCTGTCACCAGCCAGCCAAATGCCGCAACAGCCAGCAAGGCTCCTGTCAATCCGGCCACCCAGCGCCGGCCTACGTGCCCTCGGCCACCGTCGACCACGCAGAAGCCAACTATCACGGCTATCCAAATTTTGCAACCGGGTGTCCGGCCACCGACTAGCAACAGACGATCGGCCCCGTGCCACGCCGATGGCACGACCAACCAGCCGACCATCACTACGGGCCGCTCCACGGACCAGGCACCTAAGGTGGAGGCCTGCTACGGGGGCATGGCAATCCAGCCGTCACCCACCCCGCCGACCAGCCCGAGGACGGTGCAGGAGGCCCAGCGTCGCCCCCCGACCAGGACCGACCCGACCACAGCGGCGTTTCGCTCTACCTGCACTCCACCGAGCCTGGTCGCCTTGGCCCCTGGTCTTACGGTTATCGTTCCGTAGTACGCCCGCTACCGGTCACGCCGATACAAGGCACGAATCGCCGGAGGACAGTGGCTCATACGATATAACACCGATTTTTCAATAAGGTCTGTAAAGAAAATAAAATAGAACTCTTGTGCATTCGAAAACGCACGTTTCCGAATCTCCTTTCTTTTCCCCGCGTGAACCAGGGGGGAGATGTAACGATACGCTAATCGTTACTTATCGGGCCACGCGAAATACATGTCGACCCCGGGTCATGCACTCTGCGCCGGGTACAAGCGAGCAGACGGAGTAGCAAGCGAGCGAAAAGAACCGCGAGCGAGCGAAAAGAACTGCGAGCGAGCGAGAAAACAAAGGAGCGAGCGAGCACGCGGTGCGCGCGTGGAGACAAGGACCGCCTCGGCGCGCACGGCATGCGGCCGTCACGTGTATTCCATACCATGGAATACGGGAGAGGAACGATCTGGAGTCGTACAGGCGGCCGATATAAGGCGCCGTGCGACTCGTTAGAGACACCTTTTCCTTCCGACGTCTCGTTGCAGATAGACGAGTCGACAGTTCTCCGGCAGAATAGCGAGTGTACTCGTGATTTCCCAGGGCGAGAGTCCTCGCCGTTCCTGACATTAGCGTACTCGTGAATACCGAGGCGAGAGTCCTCGCCGTTCCTGCCACGAGCGTACTCGTGAATACCAAGGCGAGAGTCCTCGCCGTTCCTGACACGAGCGTATTCGTGAATACCGAGGCGAGAGTCCTCACCGTTCCTGCCACGAGCGTACTCGTGAATACCAAGGCGAGAGACCTCGCCGTTCCTGACACGAGTGTACTCATGAATACCGAGGCGAGAGTCCTCGCCGTTCCTGCCACGAGCGTACTCGTGAATACTAAGGCGAGAGTTCTCGCCGTTCCTGACACGAGCGTTCTCGTGAATACCGAGGCGAGAGTCCACGCCGCTCCTGACACGAGCGTTCTCGTGAATACCAAGGCGAGAGTCCTCGCCGTTCCTGACACGAGCGTACTCGTGAATACCGAGGCGAGAGTCCTCGCCGCTCCTGCCACGAGCGTACTCGTGAATACCAAGGCGAGAGTCCTCGCCGTTCCTGACACGAGCGTACTCGTGAATACCGAGGCGAGAGTCCTCGCCGCTCCTGACACGAGCGTATTCGTGATTTCCCGGGCGAGAGTCCTCGCCGCCCAGCGGGACTGAGATTAGGGGCGGAAGCCCCGACGACCGAACGATTTCGCACGCGCGACGATTTTGGGCGTCACGGGAGCACGACGGCGGAATCCCGGCGACGGGCACGACGGCCCGCCTGAGCGAAGAAACGCGAACAACGAGCGAGCGATCCCCGTACGGACGCGACCGCCGTGTCGTCACGACCGGAAGTCGTGCAGCCCTGGTCAAGCGACCCGTTTGCGCAACAAATCACCGCTGCCGTCTCGGCCGATCTCGGCATCTTCTATTTTACTACATCGCTTATTTTATTTAATAAAGCATTATTAACACGCAAGCAAACGCATCAATTGAGTACGATCCCTTCCTGCCTCTGGGTTCCGACGGGCCGGATCTCGGCGGAGCCCGATTCTGCACCGTAAGCAGGAAGGACTTGCGAGGACGCACGCCAGGCGTAACAATCTTATATCTCGCTAACTATTCGTCGACAAAAAAAATAGTATTAGACTTTTTTACTTTATTTAATATCAAGAATATATTAATAGTACCCTAACTTTTGTTAATTTAATAATTTTGAAATTTCCAAAGGTCGATAAGTTAACAAAAATTAGGGCACTATTATAATAATATATTCTTGATAGTAAGTAAAGTAAAAAAGTCTAATACTATATTTTCTTTCGACAAATAGTTAGCGAGATATCGTAAGCTAAATGTTGAAAAAGTTATCAAGTTTTCCTTAAATATCTCAAAAAATATTAACCAAATGAAAAAATTTTTCAGACAAAAATTGTTCAAATTAATTGATAGAAAAGGAAAATATAATAAAAAATTCGGATTTCCATTTATGAAAATTGATTGTCAGTGAATATCTCAAAAGTGGCGCCATTTATAAACAAAATGCTATCGCTTTCTTGTCCTCCTTCAAGCCAAACAACTTTTGTCTGAAACATTTTTTTATTTAACGCAGTGTTTCTGAGATATTTGTGATGTGACATTAAAATGGGTAACCCTGTATATAAATTGTTTCACACTGCAGTATTACGGCGATAATCAGAAATATTACGTGGCGGTCTGTCATATTGGAATATAGCGGCAATATTCCTGTGATATTGCAATGAGATTTATCATCGCGCAATAATGTTGTAATATTACCACTATGTTACCATACGATAGTCACATTGTAACATTGCAGTAATATTCCAGTGATATCGTAATATTCTAGTGATATTGTCTGATATATCGCTCATCTGTTAAGTCAAAACGCAAATATTTTCGGTAATCATAGCTTCAGAATCATAAATTTTATAAGATTTGTAAGATGCTATAAATCATAATTGCTAAAAAGTTTTATTAAAATCAGTATCTTATCATTATCATTTTTATAATAAAAATACAGATGTAATATTAACATACATATATATAAAACAATTTTCAATAATAGAAATATAAATATAATGATAGCATAAAGAATAATGTTTATAGAAGTTCTCAATAAGAACTTTTCGCAAATCGAAAAAATTTTGTCTTATTCAGTAAAGGATTCTGAAACTGAATACAGCAACCGTCAATAGCGTGACTATAAACTTTGAGCTAACAGATATTAAAGAAATCGCTAATAATTCTTTTCGGGAATAATTTTTTTAAGAGTTTTCGGGTAAGCTTTTTACAATTTGACCATTTAGATCTAAAACAAAACGGCGTATTTTCTTCAGTCTGTCTTTTATGAAAATCATTGATTTCTTAAAAAAAATTGTTATTTTATACCGAAAACTACAAAGATCACGTTACTAACATTTGTACCTTAAAAATATGTGGGTAGTTCTTTTTCTAAATTTTTTTTCAATATGGCGGACTCAACATTACAGCCGAAATCACGAATTTCATCTTATATCGATTTTTCTAACGTTTTTTCACTTTATAATGCTTATGATTTATTCAATCTGTCTGATATATCACTCCGCAACATTGTTATAATATTCCTGCGATATTGTATATTGATATATCACATTGAAGTATTACTGCGATATTCAGAAATATTACGTAGCGGTCTACCATGCTGGAATATAGCGGCAATATTCCTATGATATTGCAATGAGATTTATCATCGCGCAATATTGTTGTAATATTGTCACTATGTTGCCATATAATAGTCACGTTGTAAGATTGCAGTAATATTTCACTGATATTGTAATCTGATATATCACTCTGCAATATTGTTATAATATTTCTACGATATTATATAATAATCTTGTGATTTTGTAATATTGCTACGATATTATAATATTGCTTCAATATTGCTGCAATATTGCAGTGCTGTGTGGGTGAAGCACGCCAAAACACTGAAAAATTTAAATTATTTGTTTACACTTAATTATTTATCTAGTTACACATATACATATATATGCATGTACACTCAGAGGCAGGTATGGTGTCCCTCGGCGATGTCGTAAACGTATTGTAAAACAATCGAAAGCCATGATGGGCATATACGCATATGCATATGGGCGTACTGTACAGCGCGAGAGAAGCGAAGAGGTAGAAGTGGTGGAAGACGTTCCGATGTTGCATCCGTATCGCACGTCGCACGATCGAGAGAGAAAGCATTACCAGACGTGGTACGGTTAATAGTGTCCCCAATAGCTGTCTCACTCTCTCTACGCTTGAATGCAGGCAATATGAGTGAGACAGCTATAGAGACACCGCGCTGTCTCTATAGGTATCTTGCTCGCTCTAATAGCCATATATCGCGCTTCCCTCTTTTCTCCTTAGCAGAAATGCCGATCAAGGAGCCAATTCTGTCTATAGACCAGAAAAATAAGCTATTTTCGAGAATTTCTTTTTTCGGAAACTAAGCAGACGATTAATTTCAAACTTGATAAAAATAATAATAACCAACTTTGTCTCCGCCATTTTTCGGGAAATTGTCGCGTTACCTCTCTCTCTCTCTCTCTTTCTCATCTCTCTCTCCATCTCCCTCTCTCTCTCTCTCTCGCTCTCTCTCTCTCTCTCTCTCTCTCTCTCTCTCTCTCTCTCGCTCTCTCTCTCGCTCTCCCTCTCTCGCTCTCTCTCTCTCTCTCTCTGCCTCTCGCTCTCTCTCCCTCTCGCTCTCTCTTTCTCTCGCTCTCTCTCCCTCTCGCTCTCTCTTTCTCTCGCTCTCTCTCCCTCCCCCCCCTCTCTCTCTCTCTCTCTCTCTCTCTCTCTCTCTCTCTCTCTCTCTCTCTCTCTCTCTCTCTCTCTCTCTCTCTCTCTCTCTCTCTCTCTCTCTCTCTCTCTCTCTCTCTCTCTCCCTCTCTCTCTCTCTCCCTCTCTCTCTCTCTCTCTCTCTCTTTCTATCCAGATCGCGCCGCGGTTGTACGTGGACGTACATTGTACGTGTCTGGGCATCAACTTGTCCAAGGCGTTGTTCGCAGCGGAGCGTCCGGAGGGCGAGTCCATCTCGAAAGGAATGTCGTTCGCACCAAGACGCGTGTGTCTACAAAATATATGAGTGTGCCTTTACAAGCCCACGCTTTTCGTCCCACAAACTGATCTGTGCACTTCGAACCATATTCGAATTCTACATTGCGCATATGGATTAGTACTTTTGCAAAATCATTATCCGGGTAATCGGTAACCTCGTGCTCTACTTTACCCTGAAAGCACGTCGGGTTTCCGGAAAGCGCCGCTTGATGGCAGTCGTTCTCGAGCACTATTATTGATTTGTCTACATACGTGTTTCTCCCGTTTTCCCTCTTCCTCTCCTGCGCTTCTTCCTCTTCGCTCTTTCTCTATCTCTCTCTCTCTCTCTCTCTCTCTCTCTCTCTCTCTCTCTCTCTCTGTCTCTCTCTCTCTCTCTCTCTCTCTCTCTCTCTCTCTCTCTCTCTCTCTCTGACACTCACTCTCTCATATTCTCTCTCTTACATACTCTCTCTCCCTCACTTCGCTCTCGCTCTTTTCTCTTACACACACTCTCTCTCTGTCTCTCTCTCTCGCTCTCTCTCCCTCTCTCTCCCTCTCTCTCCCTTTCTCTCTCTCTCTCTCCCTCTCTCTCCCTCTCTCTCCCTCTCTCTCTCTCTCTCTCATTCATATAGCCCCATTCAAACTCCTTTCGTACTGTCACTCGGCTGTCATTCGCCGCGATGACACCTGCAAACGGCTCGAGGCCGGCCGCAATGCAGCGTCGAGACGACCAATCAGCATCGTGGAAAAAAGGGTTCAACATTTCGAGATATTCGAGAGATTTCGACTTTCGATTGACGCACACTTTTTTGAAGAAGACACCATGTTTATGCTCAATTTTCATAGTGTTCCCGATGCCCCATGAACTTGTTAATAGTTTTATCGTGTTCAGCAGATCAAAATCTATACAAAACAATGCTACTTTCATTTACACCTTTTTGGGCAAAAATCTTTTACTTATCCTCCTTCGTTCGCGTCGAGAGGTAGCGAACGAACGCCGAGAACCGCCTCGTACGTAGCGCGGAAATGGACAAGTGAGCAGGCGAGCGTAAAAAATGATCGGTGTTCAGAGTTCCAAAATCCTAAAACTAAACTTTATTATGTCATACACAACGACGAGTAGAGTCGGTCCGTTGCGTCGGTTAAGGCGAACGGAGATCTTGCCGCGGCACGGCAGCCTTCGCGTTCACGGCAGAAATCTCCTTATGAATGCGTCGAATCGGAGATCTCGCCGTGACATACGCGGAAATCTTCTTGGCTGATTGAACGGCGCGAACGACAACCGTAACCGATTGAACCTTTATTCCTAGGCGGCGTATGATAACAAATGAGGCGAGATATGGATAGTCTGCGAAAAGAGCGCGAACGTGCCTCTTGCGCGTGAGTGCAGTCGCAGCTCCGCTCTCCGTGGACGATTTCTCGGATTAATAGTATGAGCACCGAATATAGGCAGCAACGAATTCGTCCTGAAACGCGGTGCTAGCGGCTGACTGAGAAAAAGTGCAATTGACCCGAGAAACGGAGCGAAAATTCAACTCCGCCGAGTACACGGTGGCTAGAAGTGATTCGCTCGACTTCGCGGCACCTTGTCCGTTTTTTCTATATGAAGATGAGATGAGTCGCGAAGACGAGCGTTAGTCACGCGTGTGACATGGGTGTGGCACACGTCCGATACGCGTTACGTAAAGAGGCACGCTCGCGGAAATTTCTCGATTCTTTGTCGCTGAGCTCCGCAATGCCCAGTCGACAGAATTTATTTTTAAAGCAACTTAGACCTATAACTGATGCGCGAACAATGATCGTCACTATCGAGGCAATATTGTAGTCTTTCTATCGCCGATTCGGTCGCACGTCTTATTATTTCGGAACTTATTGAAGCATATGTTGTAATAATTCGTGGTAAATATACAGAAGTACACAGTCAGCTCCGATTTTAATGAGACTAGGCTCATTCGACACGTTTTAACGGGTGAACTTGCTTCATATGGAAAGTTACATGTGAGTTTGCGACTTATTGCGATTTTCCACATGAAGCCAGTTGCACCCGTGGACCCTCGAGGGGGGTGCAGGTGAGGGGCCGAAGGCCCCCCCGCACACCCCCTTCGGTGTGTGTGTGTGTGTGTGTGTGTACACATGCTCGGTGCAAACTCTTATCACTAACTTCATTTGTTAATAACTTTTTAACGAACAGTGAGCACGGACTAAAACTTTTTGCATATTACTCGGGAAGTTTATGTTAGTTACGAGGCATGTTTATGTCGTGTTAAGAAATTGCTATTATTGGCGGGAATAATGCACGAATACACGCACTTCTCTAGGCGACGAATGTATTACTGAGCAACGATATCACAAATCGGTTTAGATATGTCAACATCAAGGTCACGGAACACTCGGAATTAGTTACGAGGCATGTTTATATCGCCAAAGTTCGCCGATATAATAGCTTTCCTAACCTGAATTATGATCTGCTTTAACGCTTCATATCTCGCTTCGCGGAACTGAGCGACGATTTTGCCAAAGGAAAGAGTTGTTTCTCGTGCAAAAACGCATCGAATGATCCTAGTCTCATTAAAATCGGAGCTGACTGTGTACTTCTGTATATTTACCACGAATTATTACAACACATGCTTCAATAAGTTTCAAAATAATAAGACGTGCAACCGAATCGGCGATAGAAAGACTATAATATTGCCTCGATGCCGACGATTGACTTTGAGCACCTTTTGTAAACGTAAGCGACCTTAATGACTATGAATGATCTTGTGTTGTAGGTCGTTGTATTTGTCTTAGCAACCTCTATCAGATGGTAGATATAAAAACATAGTATTCCATTTAAAAAACAAAGGTAACTTTTATATCTTTGAAGCAACTTTACCTATAAAAAAATTCATCACTACCATCTGATGACTCTTTCTGTACGATGCAACTTCTGTTGGACAAACTTTTTCTGACACTCATAATTTCGGAAGAGCATTTCGACATTTTACATGAAATATTTGAAATAGCGCGGCAATATAAAATTCAATTTTGATTGAACAGGTGTTCTTTCTTATATAATAAAACAGAACGTGTGTCAGCGTTTGCTCGTTTTCGTTCAAGAGATTTTTTTGTGAAAGATGTACTGCGATTAGGCCGGCCAATTGAGGTCGATGACGACAAAATAAAAACATTGCTTGATCCAACCGCCATTATACGACACAAGAAATCACTGAGAAGTTAAACATATCACATACGAGCATTGAAAACTATTTAAAACAATTTGAATATGTCAACAAACTCGATATTTGGAGTCTATGTCGGTTATTTTTGGGACAGAGGGTGTATATTATGCAATTAAAAACTTACAATATATCTGTCCAATATGCTGTAGCAAGTGTCGTGGCTCGTCTCGTTATGGCTCGTTATGGAGTTGTGGAGCTCGTTATGGAATTATGGAGCTCGTTTTGCAGCTGGTGATGGAGTGTTGGTCTGACTTTCCAGAAGAGCCGTCGAGATGGAAGTTTCACAACGTGAGATGTGACATTCACGAAGTGACGATGCTGACTGCTGGCGCTGAGCTTTTGGAGTGGGAAGAGTGGGAATATTGATTTTGGGCTACGGAAGGGAACCTACGCAATAATCGCCCTCCTACTCTTTCGTTATTCCTCTCGTTATACTCTTTGCCAATATCCCTCTCCGACATATCCCTCCTACGGTAGAAGGGTATATCTATCTTGCGTTGCGATTGGTATTTGCGCTGTCAGTTGGGGTAGTAGCTGATGCTTGGCTTCAGGTTGGCGGATTCAAGAAAGGAGGAGGTACTGTGTTTCAGTTATGTCGGTGACCTGCACGCTGATTCGTTCTCTCCTACTCCTCCGCTATTTCCTTCGTTGCATTCCCTTTCCTAGTCGCCGATATCCCTCCTCGAAGTAAATCGATAAATCTACCTTGTTGCGATTCGTACTCGTGTTATCAGTGGGCTGGATGATGATGGGCGCCCCACTTTCGTCGAGTTGAAGAAGAAGGGAGGGTATAGCGTTTCAGTTATGTCGGTGTTCTGTATATTATTCTGCCCTCCTTTCTCCCGTATATCCTGTTATATCCCCTTCTCAAACGTGATTGGTCGGTTTAAGGGATAGGTGGGAGAACGTTCGACACTAAATAACCCCACTCCTACATACCTCCCGTAGAAAATATTTTTTCTCTAGTGAGTGGGGGACTCCCTACTTTACGTATTCCCATCAGCCGCACCCAAATTTCAGTTGTCTCCCGACAACCGACCGAGTTGGTCAGTTTACTAAAACCCGGTCCAGAACAGGTTGCCACACCCAGTTGCGAGTTGCGAAGGATAGCAACTACTAATTACAAAGTATTATTTTCGGTCGTAAGACAGTTGTGGTTGCTAAAAGAGAGTTGCCTAATTTTTAACTTCTTGGCAACCACAATTTGGCAATCACAATTGTCTCTTACAACTCGAAATAGCACTTTGTAACTAGTAGTTGCTATCCTTCGCAACTGGGTGTAGCAACCTATTTTGGACCGGCCTTAAGTGTTCGAAATTAGAGAGCGGTCGAACCGTCAAGATATGAGAAGCGTGTTCACCGTCGCGTAACATACACTAGAAAGCAAAACGATTTCGACAAGTTTTTTTTAGTATCATGTTACTAGAAAAAAAATTGTCGAAACCGTTTTGCTTTCTAGTGTGTGTTACGCGACGGTGAACACACTTCTCATGTCTTGACGGTTCGTCTCATTTTGTATTTCCGGGCGAACACAGATATAATATTCCGGGGCAAGAGGTGTGGAAACTCACAAAAGCGCAATTGCACAAGTTCGCAACACTGAGCATTTTGTGGTTACGTGAAAGTGAAAGAAAGACTCTAAGATCAAGCATAGGGGCACTCAGCACCGAGTACTGGCGCGGAGACAAGAACTTTGTGAACTCGCTGTTCTCACCAAGAGGCGAGTAGCGAGTGACAGCATAACAAATCAACACTGCACTGCTTGACCTGATAAACACTTGATCAACAACTAATCACCAACACATGGGCCGACACATCATCATGGAGGAATACATGAGGTAAGTTTCTTGGACGGCTGCCGCGAGCGAGCGGAACCGTCTATCGCTTTTCCTCGTTGTTGCATACCGAAAAATAATATACTTGAGCGCTCATTCGTGATTTTTGACATAGTATTATTGCATACGAATTCTACGGTTGGAGTCACAAGTTCTCTTTAAGAACATTACTCCAATGTGTATTCCGCTGTTAGTTTCGCTAACATAGGTAAAATAGTGCGATTGTATCTCTCTATACTACAAACCCGAGTATATTATTTTGACGTGTATAAGTTGAAACTTTACGCATATCTTGTCGTCTTAAATTACGTCGTTTAACGCTTTTAAACGCGTTAAGTGATATCGAAATGCATCAAATAACGTGATTTCAGACGACAAGAAACGCGTAAAAGCGTAAAGAAAGCTTCAGCTTATACGTGTCAAAATAACACACTTGAGTTTGCAGTGTACTTGACCATTTGCTCGGCGAGAAGAAGTAGCGATTTTAACGTGCTGAATATTGTGATCGTCTAGAAATGCTTTAAACTTGCGGGACGTAAAACAGGTTCCTCGGTCTGAAACAATACGTAACGGTCGAATGTTCGGTGTAACGTTCAAAGTAGGATTGAAGTAATTTTATAACATCGGAGGTGATCGTGCTCTTAGTAGCGTATAACTTTATATACTTAATGAAGGCGTCAACGAAAAATTGAATTTTGAACGACGGGCTAACCGAGAGCTTACTTGCGAAAACCGTCCCGAATAAAGAAACGCTGTAAAGATCCGCACCGACAATAATGTCGATCGGATCAACATTCGTCGGATTCGGATCAGCCCACGGCATATCGGATAAGTGCGTCAGACAAGAAGCGTCCGCCGCGCAATTCGGAGTGAGAGATTTTTAAATTAAAGCGATAGTTGAAAACGACAGAGACAACGAATCTCTCCATCAGCTCCATCAGCAATTCTGACACCGGATTTGTCTTCAGTAGGTTTAAATATATAAGGATATGGTATTGGTGTCCGTTTTCAGAACTCCGTCTAACGGCGACCTTTAATGGAATGATGTTTTGACGGGTTTTTGGAATTTTGAGGCATTTTTTGCGGTTTTACAAAAACTGAAGGATGATGAAGCAATCTCAACACCGGATTCGTGTTCAGCTGGCCAAAATATTTTGGGGCATAGTGATCTGATCAAAAGAACAGACCACTTTTTTTTGTATGCCTGTATACTGTATTCGGATTCGATAATCTGAAGCGTGTCCTGGCCTTCTAGAAGATTCCGAGCAAGAATCTTCTGGAAGCTCCAGATCAGCGTCACGCGTGTTGGGCGTGATGTTTTTGTGATCCTACGGTTTTAGTCAAACTCCTTATCAAAACAATGAACGTCAAAATTATTGTCGTGCTAACAATAGCCTCGAACGCGGACACGATTCGCAGGAGGCATCAAAGCCGTCGGGTTGCGGGCTCTCGGGCTAATCAGCGCGTGCCAGATCTGCGAAGGATTAGAATAAGAATTCGTAGATCAACGACCGGTGCGAGTTTTGCGAATTTTCGAAGATCTAAGCTCCGAACAACGGTTCTATGAGTTTGCGAAACTTTATTCTTCGCTCTCGAGTCAAGTAAAATTTCTCAACGCGCGATTGCATTATCGAATCGGTGCTTCGTTAGCAAGCGCTTGGAGTTATTTTGTTCTCATTTTTTTGCGATCGTTAAATTTCGGGGCTTGTCGACGGTCTGGTTTCGGAGAAATTAATAAAGAATTTGTGCGCGCGAGATTCAATGTTCTTGATTTCGCGTTTCGCCCTTCTGCGCGGAAGACATTTCCAAACGCGCCTCCACGCTCTTTTCTGAATAGTTCCGGCGAATGGTTTATGTGTGTGACCGGTCATACGGAAACATTTCTGGTTCTTCGAGCTAGATCTGGGGCGCAAGCGAGAAGGCAATTCGTGTTCTTCTGGAGTGTCGTTGAGTGACTGGCATCGTGACCGATCGTTTCCATGATCGTTTCAGCGCGCTCATTATTAATAATAAAAATTTGAACGATTTCGCCTGCGTGCATTTTCTTACGTCGTGTCTCTCCGGCCGTGCGCTCGAATGTATAACGATTCTTTCTGTTACCGCCGAGAATTTCAACGTAGCATGGAACGCTTTGACCGCGTGTTACGAAAATAAGCGTCGCTTATTGACAGTACATTTGTCAACTTTGCTAAATTTGCCATCGTTGTCGCGAAATTCCGTGAGCGAATTACAGTCGCTCTGCGACAAAGTCAACATCGCGGTCGCATTGTTAAATAATTTGTAATGAACTTTCGAGGAGTTGTGGCACGTTGTCCTCATTCACATTATCACTCAAAAATTAGATCGAGTTACTCGCAAGGCTTGAAACTTGTGATCGAACCGAACCGCCATCCTTCGATGAATTGACTCACTTTCTCGCGACGTGAATTCGGGCTCTCGAGGAGTTCGCTAACGTTTCGTCCGGCAAGTCGACAAATAAAGTTGCGTCTGTTACGCGGGTTCACGCCGCGACTGCATTTGTGTCCGCTCAGTCATCTTGCCCGATTTGTAAGGCTCGTCACTGTTTTAGCGCGTGTCCGTCTTTCGTCCGCGGAAATCCGAGCTAGCGGCGAGATCTCGTTAAACGGCATCGCCGCTGTTTTAATTGTCTCAGTCAGAATCATTCGGCTCAAGAATGAGCCAGAGTAAATACTCTTGTCGAATCTGTCATCAACGGCACCATTCTCTATTGCACGCGGTCTCGGATTCCGACGCGAATGTACTTGTGACGGCGGCACCGGCTGCTCCGTCGTCGTCGCCGGGTGAACTTAACGCGGAAGTGCATTCGTTGCTCGCCTCGACATTCGCGAAGCGTCGCGCATGGGTGGTGTTAGCAACAGCCTGGATAAGGGTCGGTTCAGCATACGGCCGATCGGTCACGGTGCGCGCGTTACTCGATCAGGGTTCCGAGATGACTTTTATTACGGAGAAATTAGCGCAGATTTTGCGCACGAGGCGCCTACGCATGCCGACCTCCGTCTCTGCCGTCGGCTGCTGCTGCGTCAATACTGGCATGATTCATTTTGCAACTGAAGTCTTCGTGTCTCCTCGGAATTCGTTGTCTCTGTCGTTTTCAACTATCGCTTTAATTTAAAAATCTCTCACTCCGAATTGCGCGGCGGACGCTTCTTGTCTGACGCACTTATCCGATATGCCGTGGGCTGATCCGAATCCGACGAATGCTGATCCGATCGACATTATTGTCGGTGCGGATCTTTACAGCGTTTCTTTTTCGGGACGGTTTTCGCAAGTAAGCTCTCGGTTAGCCCGTCGTTCAAAATTCAATTTTTGGGTAAGTTATTGCCGGACCACTCGACGCGAGGTATGATACCGTTTCTCAATCATTTGCGCGACCCGCGGCCGCTCCGCCCTCCGTTAGCGTGTCCGTTTATCATTGTCTCACCGCTCCATCGCTTGATCAAGAGCTCCATCGGTTTTGGGAAGTTGAAGAGCTTCCACGCGCATCAGTACAGTCGCCGGAGGATGAACAATGCGAGGAACATTTCCGCTCTACGTATTCGCGGTCTCCCGACGGACGATACATTGTATGCCTATTTTTCAAGACTGGCCCGCCCATCGTTATCGGAGAATTGCGATGTCAAGCCGCGAAATGTCTTAAGTCTATTACTCGTCGGTCACTTGCTAATTGCGCACAAGGTAAAGAATATGACGAATTTTTACGCGAGTATGAAAGTCTAGGTCACATGTGTCGAGCCTCCGGGTCATCCGAGTCACGCGATCAGTATATTTCGCATTATCTCGTCTTTCGTGCGCATAGTCGCACGACATACTTGCACGTCGTCTTTAACGTGTCAAGTGTCACTTCAAACGGATTTAGCCTCAATGATCATTTGCTAATCGGTCCGAAGTTGCAAACGCAGTTACCTGCGGTCATTCTTCGATGGCGTAATTTTAAATATGTGTACACGGCCAACATCGCGAAAATGTATTGCCAAATTCAGATAGACTCGTGTGATATTAATATTAATTATCAGCGCGTCTTATGGAAAAATTCTCCTCTCGATCTGTCGAGTATCAATTGTTAACGGTCACTTACGGGATGTCTTGCGCTCCGTTTCTCGCTTTACGAGTCACTAAACGATTAACGTCGGACGAAGGCTCACGATACTCACTCGTGGTTCCGACCCTAAAGGATCATCTTTATGTCGATGATGTTCTGTTCGGGAGCGATACTTTTACGTCAAACCCGCGACCAGTTGATTGTGCCTCTTCGTCGCGATGGGTTCGAATTGCGCAAATGGGCCAGCAACTCTTCCTCTCTACTCTTCGATATTGACGAAGAAAATCATGGACTCGCCTGTACATAGGGGCTCATGATCGATGAAAGTATCAAGATCTTCGGAATTGGATGGAATCCTGCACTCGATTATTTTCAATTGAAGGTAGGATTGATAGATAAACTTTCGACTAGCAAGCGCGCGATTCTTTCGGCTATCGCTAAACTCTATGACCCCCTGGGTTGGGTCACTCTGATCGCAATCATTACAAAGATATTTATGCAGAATCTTGAGGTCGTTCCGGATCCGCTTCCCGCGCGGTGGCAAAGTATTTATTTATTTATTTAGGTCTAGCATCTCTCGACAGGTTGCGAATTCCTCGATGGACGGGACACGGAGGCGATCTTCTCTACGCAGAATTGCACGGGTTCGCGGATGCTTCTAACGCCGCTTATTCCGTAGTTGTTTATTTAAAGGTTGTCACGCATTCGAATAACGTGACAATCACTTTGTTCGCGGGTAAATCGAGGGTCGCTCCGCTAACTCCTCTCAGCGTACCGCGACTCGAATTATCAGCTACTGTGTTGCTCGCGTGGCTCCTTGAATTCGTTCGGGTTTCCGCTAATTTTCACAACGTCTCCTGTTTTTGTTGAACGGACTCTACGGTCGCGTTCACGTGGCTTACCTATTTACGCATCATCCATCGCGCTGGAAAACGTTTGTGGCAAATCGCGTTTCGGACGTGCAAGCTCGACTGCCGTCAAGCACGTTCGTCACGTGGCATCACGTACCGACCCATGATAATCCCGCGGATTGTGCATCGCTTACCTATTTATCTAATTAGCATGTCTGCTTTATTGACACGCACGGTAGATAATTAGCATAAGTCAGTTAAAATCATATATTACCGATTGAGGCCCATCCGCGCCCGCTCCACTCAAAATCATCGATTTTGGTATTGATGATAACATATAAGCGTTGTAAAGTATGTAGAAACTCTCGGTCTGTATGAGCTAAATTTTATGAAAATTCCGAATGCTACTCTATATACCTAGTCCGACAAGCAAGAATACAAAGATGCACTACTAGCAACGAATACTCACAGATGTAGTCACAACCCTCTAAATCAGATATTGAGTAATAGAGGATATAAATACAAACATGTAATCGCACCACTGCTATCTGTATACAGAGCAGAGAAAATATTAATCGCACTGCATTTACCACTGCTATCTGTATACAGAGCAGAGAAAATATTAATCGCACTGCATTTCACATTTATCGCGTTTATCACTGAACATTGCTCCGTTATTATTAAAGTAGCCGTATACGTAATCTATGGCCTTGTCTTTGTCATTCCTCTGCTCCCATGTATTTTCGTCCCAATGGACCGAAATGATCACACAACGTTTCTTCTCCTTCGGATGTTTGTAACTCAGGCCCAACAAGTGGATCTTACGGTTGTCTTACGAACATCGGTGTTTGTCGTTGGGACAGGATGTGATAATTCTTGCGATGGCTTGCCGTGAAAAAATGTGTTTGTCGGCGTGGAAGCTGCCAGAGAAACATCTGTTGACGGTGACATGTAACCGTTTAGCGGCAATCGGAGTAGTGGTTGCAACAGAGCCAATCGATTAATTGTTACATCGTTTTCGCTTTGTACTGCGCGTTGACGTCAGATGTTTCTTTCTGTCATCAGTTGATGTATTTCCAATTTCTATATTCTCCGACAATGAATCAACTGATTTGACAGCCGTAGCACTTTCAGCTATCTGTTTAAGAGGCTTTATGATAGGTCTAAATTGTTTCTCTAACGCTACATCTTTCTCAACTTGTCCTGTCTTCAAAGTACGGTATTTCTTGCGAATAGAGGCACTCGTTTTCGCAATTTCTTTCGCTTCTTCTTCTTTCGCGATCCTCCATATGGCTAGTGCTGTCGACTTGATTTATTGCCATTTTCGATCTATACAGGGTGATTCAAAACAACCTTCCATTATTAAAAGTATAAAATCCTGATAAAATTCTAAAACGACTTTTCCTCTTGCAAAATTTTGGCAAAAGCTTAGATTTTAAATTATTAAAAAAAGTAGTAGACCTATTGCGGGTCGGACAGCCGCAGGTGTACAGCCAGGATTGTACGTGCACACACATGCAAGCACGTTCTCGGTCTCTTCGAGTCTGTTTTCCAAAATTTTTGCCCGTTATAACAATCACCTAACGTCACAGAAAATACAGATTTTTATGCTGGCAATGAATATTGGAACGTAGTTAGTGTATAACATGTGTAGTGTGATCAGCTGATTGCTGCGGGTACTCCGCGTTAGCGCCCACGTCTGACGCGGAGTACCCGTGAGTTGCGCCGCACCTGTCTACCTCCCGTACCCGACCCGCAATAGGTCTACTACTTTTTTTAATTATTTAAAATCTAAGCTTTTGCCAAAATTTTGCAAGAGGAAAAGTTGTTTTAGAATTTTATCAGGATTTTATACTTTTAATAATGGAAGGTTGTTTTGAATCACCCTGTATACGTTGACGTACGAACGGCGATTAATTATTTTACGGTATCGCAAATTCGTTAAACTCCTTTCGATATCGTCCATTGACTATGGAACTGTTCTTATCTATCACTACGAAACCATACTTGTGCTGCGCACAACATGCGCGGCACCTTGAACAAAACTTATCATACGACATGTCGGTATTTACATGATCGTTGCATATATGCTTTAAATTAGTGCCATCCTGTTTAAAAAAAATCAGCAAATTGGCATTATCACGTATGAGATGCTTAGGTATCTTTGCATAAGTCTGACAAAGATAAAAACTATCGAATGGTGTCCTACAGCAAGGTATTCTTTTATCAGATCCTGCTTGTCATACACAACATTATCAACGATAAAGATGGAATTTGGTAATGCTTCGTTCGATGGAATGACGTCAATATTATTTGAGAATGTAAAATAACCAATTTCATCTATTGCTGTTAATACATTTTCAAAGTATATATTGTTATTATAAGTAACGATATTTTGGTTGCTGTAGCGATTTAGAGTACACATACACATTCTCGAATCGCAAACCGTACGGATTCTTAATTTTTTTCAGTATATGAAGATATAAAATAAGATCGTCAAGGTAGGTAAGAACTTTACCACTAGTTATATGTTCTTAAAGGATTGCGTTGATAAACTTTTGAAAAATCGCCGGCGCATTACAAATACCCAAAGGAATTCCCAAAATTTGTAATGTTCATCCGGCACTAAAAATATGCAATATACTTCTGACTATTCTCGCTCGCGGCTACATAGAAAAACGCTACATTTTTCAAATCAATCATGCTAAATATACTCGATCCTTGCAACCGATCTAGTTGGTTGTCAATTAAAGCAAGGGATACCTATCTTTCACCATCTTCTTATTTAACTTCCGATAATCTATCCAAAGTCGTGTCTTGTCATCTCCTTTCTTTACTAAGACTACGGAATTTGCGTATTCAGATGTATTCGGTCTTATTACGTCTAGTTGAAGCCATTCTCGGATGTGTTCGTTCACCTTCTCTTTATCTATGGGCGCAAGTCTCCTAGGTCGCTCATATATACCGGAATATTATCTTTTGAAATTAAATCGAGCTTAATTCCTACATGTTTCGTTGCGCACGGATTATAGTTTTTCACGACTTCCTTCTCAATTTTAACTCCGCATCGTTTATGTTATTCATATCAATTTGATACTTCTCGTCAACTTCAGAGTTAGAATCTTTTATCGCCTTGATACAGAACATTTCTGAAATATCTTGCGAAAATTCTATAGCGTCGTTCTCATTTTTGCGTTTTGTAACCGTAATCTTCGTTCCGTTTATTTATATATCCGCGTGTCTTAATAAATCCGAACCCAGAAGTAAATCATGATTCAAGTATGTATCAGAAATTATATGAATGACAAGGCTATAGATCTGTACTACCGTCTATCGTTGCATCAATCGCAAAGCTTCCCAACGTGGTTACATTATTCGAATCGATATCTTCATATACAGTTTCCGGACCGTCTAACGCAGGTAAATCTAATTTTACATATTGCTTCACCGTCATTAAATATACATTGCTGCCGATATCAAATAGGGTTACAACTTCTTTACCGTTAATTACGACTGCTTCGTAAGCACAAATGGTTCGATTCATGGCACTCATTAACATAGGTAGACTTTTCGTACATTTCGCCGCCACCTGTCCGAACTGGCCACACTGGAAATCCTTAGCTTCTTTCTCCTTGTGACAACAATCGGTGCTTAGATGATACCTGTCGCTGTTTAGTATAAAATTTTATTTTCAGTCTCTAAAAGACAAAATATCAAAATTATCCAAGTGTCTTTCATTTTTGCTACACGAAAAAGCCACTAAAAAAAAAAAAGTTTTGATAGAAAGTATCCAAGAAAGAACAGAATCAGGTGTGACGATGGACGAAATAAAATCAAAATAAGGTTTAGAAATTCTGTACGGTGATCGCACTTCTCCGCCTCAGTAAATTGAGGACCAGCAATTACCCTTCGAAGACGCAACAAGCAACGTAAAAAATTCATACAAGCTGTCAAAGACAGACAAAAGGACTCTTTGAAGGAGAATTTAATACTTTTCTTAGAGGGAATCGGAGAAAGTTGTGAGTCTAAAAATCACAGTTCTGCCTCATATTCATTGATAGATCAATTAGCGCCGCCGCGGCCAGAAAATCAAATAACCTTGTTTCATGAACAAGCAAGTCTGCGAGTGCTGGACGAAAGGCCGAACTTTCGACAAACTTCTGAACCGAATGTGATAAATGAACGAGAGCGTCCAGATTACATTTCAATACTAATTTCATTGTCCCGTGACCCCTCGCCGGTAAGAAAGAAGGACAGCGAGCCATCAAATTATCTTACCATTCGATTAGGACAAAAAGTTGTTGGTGTACTCGACGTCGAGGCGTACAAACAGCAAATTAATAACGATGCTCAGTACTTTACAGTTGGCGAATGCGAAGACTATGTTGAAAGCGAACACAAAAGCAGTGTCCAGACCAACATAAACAGCCAATTGACAGATATGCACAAGCTCAGAGACATTTTTCCCGACGATAAGTCCGGTCAAGAGAGAAAGTTGATCGAAGACAAAAAGTTGGCCAAAGACAGAAAGTTGGTCGAAAAGAAAGATATATTAAATGGAAAACACAATCCATGTATACTTTTTTCTATTTATTGTGGTTTGATAGTTTCTATATATACCCTAATTTGGTATTATACACATTATTTTAATTAATTTCATTAAAAATAATATTCAATTCAAAACTAATATATTCAAAACAAGACAAAAATAATATATTCAAAATAATTAGAGGAGCGCTTTAAAAGTTGATGGTTTTAAGAAGTCTACACTGATACGTTAAGATATACTGATGATACCACACTGATAGCCGAGGAAGAAATGGCTGGAATTTTGGAATTGGTTAAAAAAGAAAGCAAGGAGGCAGGTCTAGAAATCAATTTAGAGAAGACTAAACTAATGCTGATTGACAGAGAAAATATGGTACAGCTGAACAATTTACTTCCTGAGATTGAAATGGTCAACGAGTTTTCCTACTTGGGATCGCAAATTACCAACATAGGCGGTTACGAAGCGAGCGGCGAAACGGAGATAAGAAGGCGCATAGGAATATCAAGAACAGCTATGGCGAACCTCGGAAAGATATGGGCGGATAAACAAATAACAAAAGACACAAAGATAGCTCTAGTACGTTCCCTAATATTCTCCTTATTTTCATACGGAGCAGAGGCATGGACCATAAAAATGGCTAATAAACCGCATAAATACACTTGAGATGTGGCGCTGGAAAAGGATGCTGCGTATTCTTTGGACAGCGAAAAGAACGAACATATCAAACCTTAATGAACTCAACATTTCTGATCGATGATATGTCGCTACACTATATGTCGCAGAAGGGTCCTCCAATATTTCGGCCACATCACGCGAAGAGACCAGGATAACTTGGAAAAACTGATAGTGCAGGGTAAAGTCGAGAGCAAGAGATCAAGAGGCCACTCCCCATCGCGATGGATAGACTAGATAAAAGATTTCACAGGGCAACTAATACAAATATATCTCCGAGTGGTCGAAAACCGCCAAAATTGGATGACGATAGTTCGCCGCTACATATAACATTAATGTCACGATCCTAATGTTAGACTCTATCTCCTACGTCAGTCAACGATTACGAAAGTAAAATAAAAATAGGGACAACGCGTACGCAGTCCCCATGATAAAAAATATGCGTAGTTACAGGAATCACATCTAACCGCTACGGAGGCGAACAAAAGACTAACTTTGTCGAAAAGTCACATACAATCGGTCGAGGCGTTTAAAGAAGATTTGTTGTCCCGGAAACAGCTGACTCGACCAAAGCTCGAGGATGCCGGAGACGGCTAGTTTAGACACGTGGCTTTACAAATTTACGCTCGAGCAATTGCGTAAGCAGGCGCAGGATCGCGGATTAGACGGCAAGGGCACCGCGCAACAGGTTCGTGCGCGCCTGTTGCAAGAGGCGAAGGTCTCGGCGGAGGGAGGTGAAAGACCACCCCCATCCCCGGCGCTGGATGCAATGCATTCGTGATCTTGGGGATCGATTTTTTATGCTTATTTAGGTTAACGATCGATTTCACCAGGAGCGATTGGAGTTTTACCGGCGACTCGACCTTGAGTTATCTGTTTATTATCAGCAACAGACGCGAGGAGGCATGTAACGGGATTCTGGAGTTATTACCAGAAGACTGACGGAGATTAGACATATTTTTAGAAGATCTGCTACCGACTGTGAGAGACGTAACGCCCGGACTCGCGACCATGGTTGGTAGCAGATCCTCTAAAAATATGTCTAATCTCCGTCGGTCTGATGATAACTTCAGAATCCCGTTGTATTATGCCTCCTCGCGTCTGTTGCTGATAATAAATGGATAATTCAAGGTCGAATCGCCGGTAAAACTCCAATCGTTCCTGGTGAAATCGATCGTTAACCTAAATAAGCATAAAAAATTGATCCCCAAGATCGCGAATGCACCGCATCCAGCGCCGGGGGTGGTCTTTCACCTCCCTCCGCCGAGGCCTGCGCCTCTTGCAACAGGCGCGCACGAACCTGTTGCGCGGTGCCCTTGCCGTCTAATCCGTGATCCTGCGCCTGCTTACGCAATTGCTCGAGCGTCAATTTGTAAAGCCACGCGTCTAAATTAGCCGTCTCCGGCATCCTCGAGCTCTGGTTGAGTCAGCTGTTTCCGGGACAACAAATCTTCTTTAAACGCCTAGACCAAACATAAAATCGATGTCGGACAGGCTAGGCCTATATAACAACATTGCCATTTGGTGTTGCCTAAGATACAAGAAGCAATTCAGGTCGAAGTATTAGCTCGGGATAAAATATTAGCTGTCAGAATAATTGAACCAAGTCGTAAATCGTAGTGTTAATGAGTGTCGTGAATGTTAGTTCCGTTAGTTTCTGTATGAGTGTGATCGTAGAGTGGAAGGGGTTAACACCGGTATTTCTTATGAAATAGGTCGAAAGCAAATATGCAACACGCAGGTCCAACGGACGGTCTATATGATACTGCAATGAGGGTTAACGTTAACCCTGCAAGAATTGTTAATGAAAATGTGGTAACAAGATCGATAAACGTTGATGTTGCTATAATGATCTCTGACATGCCTTCGGAGGAAATAGAGAAGATAAGAGATTTGGTAGAAGAGGAACTCGATTCGCGGAAAGAAACTAGTCAAGAGTGTGAAATGAGAGACAGACCTCAACCCGTTAGACCCGTTAGACGATTATTACCCAGTGTACCCCCTCAGATATTGCGTCTCCCACCTACTATTGACCCCAGACCTCAATCTCCTCCCCTCATACATTATGGGTCAGCTCCTAGTGCCTACGTACAGATATTGCGTCCCCCATCTACTATTGACCCCAGACCTCAATCTCCTCCTCTCATACATTATGGGTCAGCTCCTAGTGCCCACGTACAGACTCAATCATCTCATATTCCCTTCAGAAATCATCAGTCAGATGATGTCTGGGAGATTCCTAGTGCCCACGGACATCATCAGTCGACTGCTAGTGCTCACAAACAAACTCACTCATCTGCTGCTTCCTCCGGACATCATCATCAGTCAGCAGCTCCTAGTGCCCACGGACATCGTCAGTCGGCTCCTAGTGCCGACAAACAGACTTACTCATCTGCTGTTTCCTCCGGACATCATCATCAGTCAGCAGCTCCTAGTGTCCACGGACATCGTCAGTCGACCCCTAGTGCATATAAACATCGTCAGTCAACTGCTAGTGCCCGCAAACAAACATATTCATCTCCTATTTCCTCCGGACATCATCAATCAGTTCCTAGTGCCCACGAACGTCGTCAGTCGGTTCCTAGTGCTAACAAACAGATTCGCTCATCATCTGCTATTCCCTCCGAACATCAACAGTCAGCCTCTAGTTCCCATGGAAATATTTCGTCATCTTCTCATATATCTAGTATATCTAGTACTCATCTATCTAGAAAAGACATTTGGACACTAAGAAAAGAATTTGAAGACAAGAGAAAATTAAAGGAAATCCAAAAGTCTGAGACGAGGAAGAGGGTAGAAATGAAAAAGACTGAAGGACATGTCACCAGTAGTACATCCAGTAGTAGTCTTAGGAAAAGATACTCGCCATCGACCGAAAATAAAAGAATACTTTTCATTCATAAAAGATCTTCGTCATCGTAATATGTTTAATTATTTGACGAAGTCATATCAATTGTGAACTTTTCGGCTGTGAAACGTTTTATATTATTACATTATTATAAGAAAAATCTTTATGTGATAATTAAAGTAGTATAAATATTATTGGTTATAAATGTAATAATTATACATTATTACATTATTATTATTATTATACATTATTATTATACATTATTATACATTATTATTATATTACATAGTATATATTATACATTATTATTATATTACATATTATTATATATTATTAATATAAGAGGCATAGTAAATAACTGCTATTACTTATTACTATTAGTTATTGCTTATTGCTATTATTTATTACTATTACTTATTACTATTAGTTTTATATATCTATACGAGGCCTATTCAAAAAGTATCGAACCTTATTTTTTCCCGCGTAAACCAATGAAGCGCGGGAGATTTCCTTCAGTGGAGATGTGGGGGAGACAATCATGCGCAGTTGTACATTTTTTCCCGCCCGCAGAAAGTGTCAGTCGCTGCCAATCAGCCTACAAATGAAGACGTGTAGTGAGCGATCGTCGGATTTCAGTTTTTAGTAAAATGACAGGACAACTTGAGCAGCGATATTGCATCAAATTTTACCAAACGCTTGGCGACACCCAAGTGGAAACCATTCGAAAGATTCAGCAAGCTTTCGAGGACGATGCCATGAGCACTTCGCGGATAAAAGAGTGGACCCGATTTGAGTCAAGAGAGGACATCATGCGGAATGCGACAGACCGGCTTCGCACCATTCCAAAATCTGCATTCCGGATGTGTTTCCAACAATGGCAGAAGCTCTGGAAGAAGTGTGTGCATTACCAAAGAACCTACTTTGAAGGGGATTAGTGTTTCAGACCTCCAAATCAATAACTGTAATTTTGCCGAACAAAGGTTCGGTACTTTTTGAACAGGCCTCGTATATCTATTCAATATATTTAATCAATATAAACATTAAAAGAACAAATATAAACAATAAAAGAAAAATCTCTATGTGATAATTAAAGTAGTATAAATGTTATTAGTTATAAATGTAATAACTTTACATTATTACATTATTATAAGAAAAATCTTTATGTGATAATTAAAGTAGTATAAATGTTATTGGTTATAAATGTAATAACTATACATTATTACATTATTATTATTATTATACATTATTATTATACATTATACATTATTATTATATTACATATTATATATTATACATTATTATTATATTATATATTATTATACATTATTATTATACATTATTACATTTTTATCATCCATTGTTCTGGATGATCGTCTGATAAAGCATTAATAATTAAAGTATTAAACATTAAATGGTAAATAAAAGAACTGAGCGATGATTTTGCTATAGAAAAAAGTTGTTTCTCGTGCAAAAACGCGTCGAATGAGGCTAGTCTCATTAAAATCGGAGCTGACTGTGTATTTCTAAATATTTACCCAATTCAGCAAGGTTTCCAAGATGAAAATATGTAATCCAAGCTATTTTATAGGTCTTGAAATTGAACGAGACAGGGAAAAAGGAAAGATAAAAATTTCTCAAAAATCTATTTACGGAAAATTATAGATCGATTCAAAATGGTAGAAGCAAAAGAAGTATCCGTTTCAGTCAACTTTTATGTTCAACTATCAAAGGAGATGTGTTGTAACGGTCACGCCTCCGGTTTGATTTTTTGGTCGACCGACCCTACGTTTCCGATCGTCGTAACGTGTCGGGGCGCAGGATTTGAGGCGAAAGTTGTGATAATAATAAGCTGAGTTTTTTATTTAAATGAGTTGTAGCGCATGTTTGATTATTTTGTGCGAAACACGTCGCGTTTTCGTGTTAGTGCTAGACACGTCGTTATCGTTGTCTGGCTGTTGGTTCTTTGTCGCACTTGATTCGGAGGCTTTGTCGCGATGTTTACACACACACATTTTACGCATATATATATATATATATATATATATATATATATATATATGCGTAAAAGAGATGACACCATGACACTCGTACATAGACTAAATAAGATTTATTTTTTCCGACACGCAATATTTACAGATTATTTAGAGGCGCTATGTAAGCGATAAGGCTGACGCATAAGAGCGCTATATCTAGCGATATGCCCACTGACAGGTGTAGTGCGCCGGAATTCGTAATTAGCTGATCCGCTGGTTTCCTTTCACCAAAGGATTTAAAGGCGAGGTAGCCCGCAACGGTTCGTGGCTGATGGCGAGAAGAACCCGCGCAAAAACTCGGCGCATCGCGAGACCACCGTAGTGTTTGGGCAAACAGATCGGACGACGCGTTTTCCGTTGCCCGGTGGGTTTTCCGGGACGATCTTATATTGTTTCTTGTTTTGCATTCACGATCGAACGGCGCAACCAAACGTCTTTAAGACGTTTTTTATGTCCCGATTTTGGACATTGTGTTGTCTGGGTTATTATTTATTTTAATTACATAAAATACAATAAGTAAAATATATTCTTGCAATGTAACACAGGGATATCAAATAGATATCAATGTCATAAAGAAAAGATAAGTTAATTTTACAACTAACTTTCTAACAAAATTAATAAAACAAAATAAACATTTATACAAACAAACATTGTAAGGGCTCGTAAGTCAAACGAGAAGGGATAAGTCGCGAAACGATTTAGGCTGTCCCGGAAAACGCATCAGGGCAACGGCAAACTTGCCGTTGAAATAAGTGGTATAATAGGACTCCAGGTGAAGGACCACTTTAAAAAAACCTAACGCGCCATTAGTGAAACCTCCAGGGTGGCGTGGAAATTCGCTATTAGATATTCTGTTATATCCCAGCAAACACAATGTTACACGTACATGTACATGTTACATGTAATATGTAAAAATGTTTACTAGAATTATACAACATGTTAGAACTTTAATGAAGAGTATTAAGTCGTTTAATAAAAAGCGCCCTTTAATAAAAAGCGCATATCAACCATAGCCATTGTAACACCAATGTAACGCCAATGAAATGTGCTACTAGGGTATGGTCACCCTAGCTGCAACCCCTTAATAGGAAAACTCTTCGTGTATAACACTCAAGAGAGTACGGTGTTAAAGAACGCGCAATTTGAAAATTTCGGTTCTCTTAAGTGGTATATACGAGTGTTATACACATTATACACGAAGGGTATTAAGGAGTTGCAGTTTAACCCTTTGCTGTCCGCGCAGTTTTCACCATTTCGTTGCAACTGGTCCGCGCTACATTCACAGTTTCGTACCAGCCAGTTCGTCTAAGTCTTCATCATTTTGGCCATCATATTGAATTACTCTTTAAAATTCATGTCAATATCAGCCATATAATCACTGTCACTGCTTTCAAATTCATTGTCATGTACAGTTCTACATAGTGTTATGTTTGCCTTAGTTTGTTATTTTAGGATGAGATCGGTCATCAAGATTAGATAAGGCAGGTATGAGGAAATATACGTCGTGGTCTCTATTACGATTATTCATATAAAATAATACAACTATATATATTGTGGCACGTAACAATCGTCATACTTCACTTCAAAATCATCCCTAGAATTATCCTCAGATCATTCGCCGGTAATAATTACCCTATCCAATAAAATCGCTGATAAAATTAAACAACATACTTTACACAACAACAAGACAAACTGGGCATTCTTTAAGCAACGTCATAGACTATGTAAAAACCGATATCAAACTCAAAACATAAGAAGCCATAATCTTTCGAAAAAAAAATTCTTATGGCAATTTCGACTTTGAAAATACTTTTTAACTGCACTACACATTCCAACTGTACCCCACGGTAGGTTTGAAACTACTAAAACTAAGCTCTTGCTTTCAAGAGGCGTAGCCTATTCGGGATATGCTACACCGCAGTTCTTATCTTATCTCTTTTAGCGTTCGACGAAGACTCTGTCAACATAGAACGTGTAGAGCGAAACATTATGTGGAACAGTCCTCCCTATATAACGTGTTGGAATGAAACGCTATATAGAGAGAACGTCCATATAGAACTCGCTGGAACGAAACGCTGTGTCGAGTGATGCTCATAAAACCGCAACGAGTTAAAAATCAAGTATTGCATTTTTTTTACTTCATTTCTGTGGCAATTTTATCCATCGAGGAGATTATGAAGTACACATGTGTTATATAACAGTTATTGGGTTAACAAGAAAGTAATTTCGGTTTTTTAGTGTGAAATAAAACTCAATTTTTTCTATACAAAAAATGAACTTTAATCGGTCAAATATTTTCTATCCTGTTCGATGAGCTTTTTCCATCTTTTTGGTAGCTTCATGATTCCGCGCTTATAGAACTGCTGGTCCTTATCAGCAAAAAACTCAACCAAGTGAGATTTGAGATCATCGTTGTTGTTTTGCGGATTGTAATATTGATGTATATTGTCTTGTATTTCTGATAATTCGTTTCCTAGCTTTGTCAATTCTTCAGAATGTTTTATAACCTTTCTGTTTTTTAAGTGGGATATTTTATTATTATTTATTGTCCTAGTCTCGTTGACTGCAGGAAGGGTTAAATTAAACTTCGGCGCGTAAATTTGAATTACTCGTGTCTCAATGCGCTCTTGTGTTTGTAAGGTGACGCTACTTATTGTAAATGTACACGGTACGTGTGTCTGAATTAGACTTATTTTTGAGATTTTAGTCACGTAATCCGTTCGATTTTTACAACGTGCCTCTATTGTTTGTTCCTCGTGTGTTGCGACTAATCACGCATTGGTATTTTCTAAAGCTATTATGATAGGGTGGGTTTAGCTCGTTTTTATCTAACACTAGGTAAGTGTGCTCTGCAGTTTCTTCTTTGCAATTTATATATGGACCGTGACTTCAGTCTGTGTCACGATGTCGAATCGATCAGTAAGTACATGTGTTCATATACTATATCTCTCTTTTTTTTTAATTATATTTTCTCTCTTTTGATGTATGTATAAACAATATTGTATGTGTGTGTGTAGAATTTGATAGGAATTATCGTCGAAGTCGACGCTTGGGCTGGACGTCGCCGAGTGACCATTTTTTGGGCCCTCGATCTGGAGGTGCGGCCAATTACACCGAGGCTGGCGGTGTTGAGGTGACCCCGAAACCTCTCTATCTTCGTTCCGAGTACTCCACCCGGTTCACCGTCGCAGTCCTCAGACTGGTGAGTTTATTTAATTTTCGATAAATAATTTAAGTCTATTCGCGTGCGTACGTGGGTAGACCGACCTTTTTTAATTGTATAGTTGACGTCGGAATTTCTCGCTAGGACCTCGTATGGTCCGAGCCACATCGCGTCTAACTTTTTGGAGCGTCCCCGTAGCACGGTTTCGTCGTGGAGTAGGACTTTGTCCCCTACATGGAACTCATTTGGTTTCGTTTTCCTATCGTAACACCTCTTTATTTTTTCTTTTTCCTCTTTGAGGTTTTCTTTGGCGATCTTGTTTGTTGCTCGTAAACGTTCCTTTATTTCCTGCGTATAATCGTCAATAGTGTAGGTGGGTTTAGGCGGTGATAGGAGTGTAGACAGTATCTTCGCGCGGTGTCCGTAGACTAATTCGTAGGAGGTAAATCCCGTACTTGTATGCGGTTTCGTGTTATATGTGAACATTGCGTAGGGAACCCATTCGTCCCAATTCGTTTGATCCGCGTCTATATAATGACGTAGATACTCAGCTAACGTTCGATGCGATCGTTCGAGCGCGCCATTGCTTTGCGGGTGATATGCCGTCGTTTGTATTTTCTCTATCCTTAGGAGTTTGCATGTATTTTTGAACATGCTACTCAAAAAATTCGTACCTTGATCGGTGAGGATCTTTGTAGGTATCCCGTACTTTAATACTATTTTTGTCACGAATTCTTTCGCGATAGTATGCCTTTCTTGGTTTGGTATCGCCATTGCTTTAGAAAATTTCGTCAGGTTATCCTGGAACGTTAATAGATATTTGTTCCCATTTTGGGTTGTCGTTAGAGGTCCTACTATGTCTAACGCACACTTTTCGAATGGCTGATCAGGTGTGTCAGTCAATACTAGAGGTGACTTTGGCCGCTGTGTCAATTTATTTTTTTTGACAAGGTTCACATTTACTTATGTAATTTTTTATATCGGGATTAGTAGGCGTTCGGCTGATTATTAGCTTCGCACTCTTATGTTTTATTTCGGACGTTTTCGCTCGCTCGCATTCGTCGATAATTATGAGGGAAGCATCGGACGCATCTTCCGCTTTGTCAAATTGGGTGACTCTATTTGCTTGGTCGGGTAAATCAAATTCTTCCTCAGAAGAGGAATAATATTCTAGGTTTTTTTGAACGCGTTCCGCGATATCTTGTACAGCTGACTCAGCAAGGTGTAATAATTTAACCGTAGGAATCTGCGTGGGTTGCCTAATAGAGTTTAAAGCGGGTTCACTATGCAGCCACGATTTGTTTTTTAAATGTGCGTACGACTCGAGATGTCCCTCTGACATTCGCAATAATTACTTGATACAATTATCGTAATTCGTTTTTCGACTTACATTAGCGCATACTGTATGTTGCTGTACTGCGAACGGCTCGAACTGGCTGGCGTCTGGACGGTGATACTGTTGCGGTAGGTCGGTACCTCGGTGTCGCAGTCTCGCTGTCGTTCTCGGGTCCGATGTCGCGATCTCCGTTGTTCAGCTGGTCGTTGCCCCTGGTCGGTTCTCCAGTAGTTGATGTTCGCGTTGACGGCTTGGGCTTTCCTCTCCTTGGTGAGCTTTTCCGAGGACGATACTGCTTGGTGCCTCTCTATGGGTCGGCAGTTTTCCGTCAGTCTCGGCTCCACTTTGGTAGTTGTCGTAATACGATTTTTCTGGCGGCTGTTCTGGTTGACTGCTGCACTCGTTGGTGACGCTCCTTCAGTGTGTTTCGAGCCTCTTATTCATTCACTCTCCTCCTTGACTTTACCACTGTTTTCTGTGAAATATTTCACTAATATTTCTCGTTTTTTGTTTCAGATGCAGGTTTATTGTCAATCTTTCAAAACAATCCCACCGTTGCCACCAATTTGTTGCGGGATCGGAAACGAAGCAGTGGTGAAGGAGGTATTTTAATAAAACTTTTATTTTGGAAAGGAGTCTTACTGACTTAATCCTTTGTTAGCGTGTTACAAAATGTAGTCTTAGATATAGAAACGTCTGGTTCGGTCGGCCGGTGGACTGGTTCTCTCTTCCTTCGGTGACGGCAGTCGATTTATAGACTCGTCGCCCAAGGAATCTTGCAAATTTAGCGGAAACATCACGCCACTTGCGATCTTCGTTCATGCAGACCATGCATTCTTTGCCAATTGCCTTTTTTGGACTCCCGCTGTGTGATCATTTTTGCACTCCGTGTTAAAATTGACCATAAACCAACAGTTGTAAAAATTACACGGAATTTATTTCTATAGTAACATAAGAGTGTTAACTACCAAATCTGAAAAGAAAATAATTATAACATTGACAGAACAATAACGACACAAACATAACGCTATCTATTAGCACAAACCGAAATTACTTTCTTGCCAACCCAATATATGTTGAGTAGGAAATTACAACTAAGATATACGTTATATGTAATATTGTGTTTGCTGGGTTTCGAACATTTTGTCCGCTTCCAAACTGTAGTTTCGATAGAAACTGTTTTACTTCTAAAGCCCGTATCAGGCTACGGATTGGGATTGAGTATTGGATTGAAATTTATTCAATCAGAGCTAAGTTTACTATATTTGAGATTATTTTTTAATTGGTCATATTTCGATCCAATTCCAATCTACAGTCTAATATGGGCTTAATGGGGTTCAAATGACTGGTTAGGCTGCGGTGGTGCGCCTCTCGCTGAAAGAGGCATATGTACAAAAAGCTGCGCAATGCCGAGTTGCACACATGCAACTAACCAGTAAGTCCATCATCTAGCGTCCAAGTCGCGAACCCCGGGCAATGTGACCTTGTATAGTGGTCATAGCAGATAGATGATGGGCGAAAGGCGATACTCTCGCGCCTAAAAACAAGAGTAACCTGTAAACACTCCAACGATACAATAAGCGGCCTAGGAAGCTACATCAGAAGACGATAATAATAATAATTCTAGTAACAATGGTGTTATTATTATCGTCTTCTGGTGTAGCTTTCCAGGCCGCTTGTTGTACGCAATCGTTGAAGTGTTCGAAGACTTATATAATTTCTTCTTATCTTTTGAGTTTGATATCGGTTTTTACATGGTCTATGATCCGTTGCTTACAGAATGCCCAGTTTGTTTTGTTGTGTAGAGTACGCTGTTTAATTTTATCAGCGATTTTATTGGATAGGGTAATTATTACCGGCGAAAGATCTGAAGATAATTCTAGGGATGATTTTGAAGTGAAGTATGACTTATTTATTCCCTTAACAATAGCAAAGTCAATAAAGTCTGGAATTTTCTTTTTATCTGTAGGCCAATAAGTCGATTTACCAGTAGAAATATGTTTTAAGTTCAAGTCTTTCATTGCTTTCCAAAGTTCACGTTCTTTAGCTAGATTTTGTATCGATCCCTACCGTATGTGCTTAGCATTAAAGTTCCCTGCGGCAATAAATCTATAACTTAAGGTGCTAAAAAGTGCCTTGTACCGTTCATGATTGATTTTGTGTTTTGGGGGACTATAAATGGCTGATATAGTGATAGGACCCAGCCGGTCTTCGACTATTACGTTTGTAACCTATAGATATTCTTCTTGATACATATTTGTTTCATAGTGTTTGATTTTACTTCTTATATTAAATTAGAGCTGTTCCACCAAGCGCGGTACCGTCGGAATGATTCGTATGATAAATGTTATATCCAGGAATACGTAATTAGCTCCTGCTCGATGTGTGATGTGTTTCTGGTATTAATGCAATATCTATTATATACTTTTTAGGAAGTATTTTAGTTCTTTTAATAGCCCATTCTGTCGTGATGCTTCTATTGTGATAGCCCATTAGTATTCCAAATACATATTTTAATAATGGGTTCATTAATACACACACAAGTCAAAAACGCACAAGTCATAATACGCACAAGTGTGTGTGTGTGTGTGATCATGTTTGCGTGCGAGTGTGGATATCTAAGAATGATAAAATACATATTTTATTGGGTGAAGGTTTTTATTGGTATGAAGGTGTTCGAAAACATGTCTTCCTTTTTGGGTACATAAACACTACCTTTCGTAAAAATTGTTATCAACTCTTTCAAGCACAGCTGGCGTTATGTTCCTAAATACATTACGAATGCGTTCTTGCATATTTTCAACAGTCGTTGGCTTTATCTTGCATAAATCACATTCGAATACGATCACATTCGAATATATGAAGAGGGACATTTTCTGAAAGAATCAGCAATTGATTTTGCCAAAAATTCAAATAATTTTGCCCACTAACGTTATCTTGAAAAAAAAATGGATCAATAATATGATCTCCCATTATATCTGTTTGATTGACAGACTATTGCCTTTGCAATTCATCACTCCGTTGCCAATGTGGATTTCTTTGAAAATAATAATGGCAATTATGTCTATGGACGTCTCCATTGTTACGAAATTTGGTTTCATCAGAAGAAAGCATATTATAAAAGAATAACGGATTTTGTCTTATTTGATTTTCAGCTTAATTACAAAATTTTACGGATAAAATCTTTGTGTTTTAATGCTTAGGTCAAATAAATACGACACGGATTAAATTCATAAGAATGAAATAACTCGACTAGCGAAGTTCGTAAAAATATTCCTTAATTCAGCGTGTTATCATTTAATAAATGTTTACACTCTATGTGTGTAAAAAAGTTCGAAAAAATATTTTGTATACGTCGCAAAAGCAATTTTACTCGTACTCTTTGGAACTCCTTTTCACTAATTTTGAAATACAATAATTCTGCAATACTTTTTCAAATTTGCTAATCGTGTTATTTCATTCCTTTTATATAATCAAGTACATCATATTGATTCATTTTGATGCCATAGCATTGTTTTCGGTTTCTTGGAAGTACTTTTCATCAATTCTGAATATAACAGGACCATTCGCCACAGGAAATCGTTGATATGATTCGTATCATAGGTGAGACTGGGAGCAATTATAAGTTTGCAAAAAGATTATATGCCGAAAGATTTCCTGATAGACGATATTCAACGCAAGTGACAATAAAATTGACAATAAATAATATATTAATAAAATAGACGTATAAAATAAATAAATAAAATAAATAAATATGACGTTGAATATCGTCTATCAGGAAATCTTTCGGTATATAATCTTTCTGCAATCTTATAATTACTCCCAGTTTCACTTATGATACGTATCATATCAACGACAGAGCGGAAAGAGTTGATTTAAAGAGAAAACGTTGACTACTTCGACGACTGGAACGGCCCGCGCGGCAAGGTAACCTCAGTGAGCCGCTTGATCTTCGACGAGAGCCCGACGAGACCGCCACGCACTTACCACTGTGAGTAGGGTGACTATATTCCAGTCATAAAAAAAGAGTAAAAGACGGGTGAAAAAAGTATATAAAAGAGTACTAATTACGGTCCTAAAAAGGTACAGTAAGTAGAATCACAAAATCATATAAAAGTCAAGGTGACGTCAAATAATATAAAAATTATGTCATTTGGACATCAAAATGATTTTGTATTTTATCTGGGACAATGATGAATGGATTACTAGATATAATATTTAAAATAAAACATAGTGGGTGCTAAATAAACTGAGAAATATTAGTCGAACACATATATGTTATTTTATTATATTATTAAGATATTTTATAATTATATTTTGCACTACTTCGTACAATTACAATTTCGGTTTTCACTGTTGTCGTTACCAAAGAGCGGACATTAGCACCGTTTTCCGCACTCACAATGCCAGAACGCACGCCACGTGCCAGTGTCGATTATGCTGCACGATTTATAGTAGCGCGGCACCGTTGCGCTACTATATTTCTACTGCACATAATCGATATTGGCGATCGCGGCGCTCAAATGCTGTGAGTGATGAAAACGTCACCGAAGTCTGCTCTCTGGTCATTATCGACGAATTATAATTAACATTACGAGAAAGGAGTACAAGAGTACGATACGTAAAAAGTAGAAAGTACTCTTTTTACCACCTTAAAAAGAGTACATATACTCTTAAAAGAGTATATATGGTCACCCTAACCATGAGGGCAAGTCGCGACACGCGCGGTGGTGAAAGTGCAGGAGGTGCGAAGTCACACTGATCGTTATCATCGAGAGACCCGCTTGAGTGACCCTGACCGAAAAGACCGAGTGGCTGATTCCGGGATCGAGAACGACTACAGGCGGGATTCGCAGGAAGTCGACAGGCGCGAGCAGTTCGAGTCCGAGGAGGAGGGTTTCGTCAGCCAGCAGTGCATCAAACATGACGGCATACCGATCGCCGAACGTGAACCTGACGCCGTCCGAGCAGCGGAAATGCGACAAGTACGCGAACGATGTGACCAAGCAGCCACTGGTCGAAACGACCAGTTAATCTAAACATACGGACGGTACGGCGAATAATTCGCTGTTGAAGTTGAAAGTGTTGTAAGTTCGTGTTTGTTGTGTTCGCTGTTGAAAGTGTTGTAAATTCGTGTAAATTTGTTGTGTTAGAAATTCGGACAAGTAAAACAAGACGAATCTCGGGACGGTTCGTCGAAGACAAGGAAAGCATGCTGGCCACCCGTGATCATGCGTAGCGCGACACGCGTAGTACTCCAGGCTCGAGCGACAAAGGATTCGGATAATAACAAAGTTTATCTCGTGTTTGGCGCATTGTTACCGCTTCGTTGTTTTGAAAACTTATAAAAACCTTATAAGACCTCGCGCTCTGTAACTCACTGGATCCTCCACCAAAATAATCTCCACCGGTCCTCGCATTCAAGTCTGAGCGGAACACGGCTTTGTCGCGGGCTCGCCGAAAAACACACAAGCCAGAGTTTACAACTATAGAAAAAAAGCAATATCGGTCAGTGATTCGATTCTTTTTTTTGGATGGGAAAATATGTGAGGAACACAAAGTGAAGTTGCATACCGTTTATAAGGACCACCTTCGAGGACTACTACCAGATATTGATTAAATGAACACGAGTCCGATGAAATCAACAGGCCTTTCTACGACAAGCCCGATAGCAGCAACACCAATACACCTCGATTGTGTTCGTGGACATTTACAGCCGCGGCAGGGCCAACTCTTGCAGGCGGGACAGCGTGAACTATTGTCATCGTCGAGGCAGAACGACCGCAGGGTCTTCAACAAGACGTCCAAGCTGAGCTGAGACCTCTTGGAATCCAAGATTAAGTCCAGGCTGTTAGCTAACAAGAACTATTCGCCGCCCAGAACAACTGCACGAACATGCCGATGAAGAAATCCGAGCTCATCGATAAGCCGATCGTGCTGTCGTCGGTCACGCCGAACCGAATCGCGTCTCCGAAACGCTACATCACGGAGACGTGCATCAACAGCAACGACGAGAAGTATATCTTCGAGAAGGAGATACACGAGGACAACGGCAAGGTATACGGATACGAGAAGAAGATCACCAACAAGATCCCGACCAACGGCTACCTCGACGGCCCAAAGCCGTGGAACGACTTCACGGTGGAGACCAGGACGGATAAGTACTGCGACAAGTACATCGTAGAGACAAGAACGCACGAGGGCTGTACCAACAATTTCGAGCCGTTCCTCAGCGAGCGCAGCAGGACCAGCTTGGATGACAGGTTTCACAGCAGCGGTAGCAGTCTTTTCAGAAACAACGGCAGTAGCCCTTACAAGTCGTTGGATTATCTGGTCAAAGAGAGAGACTTCGCCGCCAAGACGGCGAGTCAGCACTTCCGTAGCGGCTCGCGGTAGAACGAAGACAACGAACGGTTGTCGCCGATTATCGCCAAGAAGCCAACGAACGCAAGGTCTCCAAAAGTGACGACTTTCTCGACCGCGGCAGCGGCCGGCCGGCAGCCGAGTGCAAGGTCTACCTGCCGAAGATCAACCTGCCGAAAACTCACTTACCATGCGCAAAGAGCACTGCCCCAAGCTGGACAAGGATCCTAAGAAACCGCTCCTATGTTCGCACACGAGACTCGCGAGGCACAGTGACATCAATTGGGTGAGTCTATCTCCTTCTTTTTTATTTTTATTACTCGATGTACTCGAAGCCGTCCGTCAGCATCGACGCGCCGGAATAACCAACTCGGCCTCAGCCTCGACTGGCTTCGGGGTTATGTCGACATTGATTGATTGATTTCGGCACCTCGCTTTTCGACGACGCGATAATATGAGCCGTTAAAGGGACTTTATGGACCAGAACTTTCAGAAAATCGGAAAAAATTTTGTTACATATTTTTATAGGACAACATTTTAAGAATATGTCAGTGTAGTGATTTTTCGAAATTCGAAATATTAACGAAGTTATGAGCGATTTAACGTCCGACCGTTCGACGCTGTCAGGTACAGGTCTGAGTAAATAGAAACTTTTCGTTGTCGAAGGAACAGAACGGTTTCTTAATATCTTCGTCTGGTTTATCTTCGCGGTGATCGTTGCTCACGGTAAATAAGTTCTCATTTAACGCGTCTCTAGCGGATCGAGTGCCTGCTTGTACGGCAGGCAAACCTCGCACTCGGCCGCCGGCCGGCCGTTGTCGCGGTCGAGAAAGCCGTCACTCTTGGAGACTTTCCGTTCGTTGAGCTTCTTGGCGAAAATCGGCGGCAACAGTCTCGTCAAAAGCGGCTCGTCGTCTTCGTTCTGCCGCGAGCCGTATGTTTTAGTCATCGTTTACAGGTTCTTTTTAAAATTTCAAAATATATATTATGCATTTAATATGTTATTTATATTGTTCGGACTTGATTTTCGTACTTAACGTGCCCGAATGTCGGAATCGTCCATGAATTGAATTCGCGAGGCGCGAATGATGTGTTCCCGACGAATAACAAGAAAGAAACAGGTAAGAGAAATAAAAACGCGAAAAGAGAACTTTAACATAAAATGAATCTTAAAACTAATAGTTTATTCTATCGTTATGACGTACACAATCTGTTGGACAATAAGTTAATAAATAAATTTGAGACAGGAAATGATGCAGTTGCGTTTTAAATTGAATCAGCGATACAGAGAGTTCTCCGACAGGGAGTGAGCTTGGAAAAGATGAATTAATAAATAAATTTGAAACAGAAAATGATGCAGTTGCGTTTTAAATTGAATCAGTAATACAGAGAGTTCTCCGACAGGGAGTGAGCTTGGAAAAGATGAATTAATAAATAAATTTGAAACAGAAAATGATGCCAGTTGCGTTTTAAATTGAATCAGTAATACAGAGAGTTCTCCGACAGGGAGTGAGCTTGGAAAAGATAAATTAATAAATAAATTTGAAACAGAAAATGATGCAGTTGCGTTTTAAATTGAATCAGTAATACAGAGAGTTCTCCGACAGGGAGTGAGCTTGGAAAAGATAAATTAATAAATAAATTTGAAACAGAAAATGATGCAGTTGCGTTTTAAATTGAATCAGTAATACAGAGAGTTCTCCGACAGGGAGTGAGCTTGGAAAAGATAAATTAATAAATAAATTTGAAACAGAAAATGATGCAGTTGCGTTTTAAATTGAATCAGTAATACAGAGAGTTCTCCGACAGGGAGTGAGCTTGGAAAAGATAAATTAATAAATAAATTTGAAACAGAAAATGATGCAGTTGCGTTTTAAATTGAATCAGTAATACAGAGAGTTCTCCGACAGGGAGTGAGCTTCGAAAAGATATAGAAAATTACCGACGAGGAAAGAAGGAAAGAAGCGTAAGTTTTCCTAGCAAGATGCAAAACGAGAGGCTTTTGAATCTATTTCGATAAACGTTAAACTAAAGGAGAGAGAAAAGGAAAAAAATCAGTTTGAAACGTGATTTGATTATTCGTTCAAGTTCGCTCGCGAACCGACGCGCGACGTACGTGCGTTCAATGTTTATCTTTCGCGACAAATAATATCGGCGCGCGGTGCGTCAATCGACGCATAATCTTCACGTGAGCTAATGATCATATTCAGGTGACTGACGAATGTTACCTGTATGATAGTGTGACCGAAATTATTCTCGAAGATTCAAGACAATATTTTTCCGCATTAATCTTGAATCTCGAACATACATCAAACATTTGTTAGCTACGTTAATGAATATTTTACAAATTGTTGCCTACACAATAAGATAAAAAAATGTTTTATATTAAATATTCGTTAATTTAGTTGACATGATATTAATAACATTATTATAAGATGTTAATATGAATATTTCGTTAACATCTTAAGAAGATACGTAAACAATGATCAAACGTTAAAGTGAATAGAATAAATTCATTTGACTGAGAAATCGGAAGTAATTCCTAACCTATAAAATTGATATTATAAAAATAATTTACGTTTTTCAGTACTTACTGTCTTCTTTTTCCGTTTCCTTAATCTTTCTTAAATGTTCTTGCTTCAAACTAGAGAAAAAGATATTCTATCATCTTTTTGCACTGCTCAACCGATTTTCCTGTGCTGCGTGCAGTTTCCTTCCATGCATAATCTAGCATTAATCTGTTATGGACGGAATTCATTGGATACCATAGCAAACTTTTTCTTTATAAGAATCTATTAATTTCACTACTTGCTCTTGTAATCAGTTTATAGCCATCATCTGCCATGACTGCCAGATAAGAAATCAGATATAATTGAATAAAACGAAAGATCCTATGTTGTCAGATTGATGCAGAATCTCAGTAGGATAAGTCACATCTATATTCATACTTATCCGTATTACGTATCCGTATCATATATCATTTCTTTCGATGTTTCGCCGTGTTACGTCCTGGAGGAGGAACGCAACTTGACGCTTGCTTTCACAAGCTCCGACGTACTCGCAAGTCTGCGGTACAGATCGGTACAGATCAAACATCGGAATGACCCCTTTATCTGGCACGGACGTACGTCGGTGATCCTTTATTTAGGTCAAGGAACTGAATCCTTTTACCTGGGATAGGACCGTGAGCGACAGTTGAGGGAAGGGAGAATTTTTATTGTGAATAATTAGTTGGAAAACGAGATTGGCTTATAATTACCGTTACGTTCTAGAGGAGGAGCGCAACTTTTTCGTTCGCAGAAAAGACGAACCTCGTTCGTACACGTGTGCCAGGGAACGGGTCAGGAATCCGACGGGTCCCTTTACTCGCTCGCTGACGTACGACGAGCGTTTTTCCGTCTTTCCGTCAGGGATGCGAATTCCTTTACTGGGGATAGGACCATGAGGCAACTGTTGGAAGGTGGGGTTGTAGGAATGATTTTGAAATTATTTGATTGAAAATAGACTATTAACAGATTTATTAATCTCTTATCACGTATACCGTCTCGAAAAGGTGGAGGACTCGATGGATGGATACCACAGAATAATGGCCCACTAAAACCGGATTTCAAAGAGAGTGGAATTAATAAAAATGGCGGTAGGAGAGGTTGAGAATGAAGAAAATAAAAANTAATATAATATATTTTAAAAAATTTAATATAAATTAAATTGTAGAATGAAGTTTAAAAGTTAATTGAAGTGCTTCTTTAGTGGAATAGGCCTATTGGGGATACCACTTAAAAAAAAACGCATCGGCAATAGTACTCTTAGGTGATGTGGAATCTATTGATACATTATAATTTTAATAATATACATTATAATTTTACATAATAATTACATTATAATTACATTATAATTTTACATATACATTATAATTTTAATAATATAAATATATTGTTAGCATATAAAATATTATATATAGAAAAGTTTTTTTGATAAAAACTTTTTATTAATTAAATCTCACAGTTATTATGATGTCAAGATCTCTCAAGGTGAGCATCGCAACCGTGTCAGTCGGTAATCCCGCCGGACGAATTGAAGCGGCAATAGGAAGTAAATAAATATAGCCCTTGAAGATCGTCTCCATTTAGCAAATAATTTCGAATATTACATTAGAGGAATATAACGAGACCAAAGAGATTGTTCGTATAACGGTTTCTCCTGTACTCTTGTATTACTACCGCCAGCGCAAAATAAAACTTGTTAGCTCTCTCAAAATTGGCGTGCAGATCTTTTGCCCAAAATCGACTCCCTTCGGATAATTCCTTCTCCGATTCAAAATATGTAAAAGCAACCGATCTCGTGCGGACAATCGATCACGGGAAGGTTTCTTTTTTTTTCGGAAATTAGCGGAAAATTTTAGCGTCGGCGACCCATTTCGCGAATTATACAGGATTGCCGTACCTGGCGCCCAACGTTCAAACATTAGCTTTCGAGCTGGGTCAGAAAGCCGACGGTAATTGACGCGAGAAATCGTCGCAAAACATAGAGAATACGTAATGCATTTAATCTCAGCGAGAAATAAGTCATCGATCGACATCGAAACAATGTCGAATGGACGTCGACTTGACGGTTTCGATGGCGATTCGACATTGTTTCGACGTCGATGAACGAGTTATTTTTCGAGTTATTATATGCTGCAACTTTTATCCTTTCGATATGCCGTTCACAAAATTTCTTTGAGTGAAATATAATAAAAAAATAAAAAAAAGAAAATAAGTCATCACCGAGTCACTCAAACTTTTTTTAGTTATGTGCAATAATTTTTAATAACTTTCCACTTATATAGAATGATTTTTCTGAATCATTCTGAATCATTCTGAATTATTGAGATTCTGAATTATCAAATGAGAATTTTCACTAAATATTGAAAAGTGAATCTGATATACATACAGTGAATTGCAAAACGATTTAGATACAATGAAGTTGAGCTAACTACATTGTCAAAATTATAAGTCATTACTACTGACAGACTTATTAAGTAATTTTATTATACAGGGTACACGATTTATCTGAAGACATTGAAATATCTCGAGAACTATGCATTGGATAAAAAAAAGTGGTTAATGAAAGTTGTTAGTCTCGAAGGGGGACATCCAATGATACCAAACTCGACCTCCCACCCCACCCTCTGGGGGTGGAGGTTGGGGGCAACTTTGAAATCTTAAATAGAAATCCCCATTTTTTATTGCAAATACGGATTCTACGCCACAAAATACATAAATTTTGTCCGAAACTTTTTTTTTGATTCGTGATAGATGGCGCTGTAATCGCAAAAAATTATATTTTCCGCAATTCTCCAGAAATAATCATTGGATTGAGAAATAAAAAATACCTGTTCAATATTTTTAAAGAACATAATAAAAGTTATTCCTCCCCATCCTCTCGGGGTATGGTGGGCGATGACGTTCAAATCTCAAATGGGAACCCGAATCGAAGAGAGAACTGCTCGACGCGCCACTGTGGGTGTATGGCGAACTACGGCTTATTATAAAAAATTGTTTCAATGAAAAAAATTGTTTCAATAAAAATTTCACGTACAATCTAATTCTGCAATGAAAAATGTGGGTCCCCATTTGAGATTTGAACGTCATCACCCACCATACCCCGAGAGGATGGGGAGGGATAACTTTTATTATGTTCTTTAAAAATATTGAACAGGTATTTTTTATTTCTCAATCCAATGATTATTTCTGGAGAATTGCGGAAAATATAATTTTTTGCGATTACAGCGCCATCTATCACGAATCAAAAAAAAAGTTTCGGACAAAATTTATGTATTTTGTGGCGTAGAATCCGTATCTGCAATAAAAAATGGGGATTTCTATTTAAGATTTCAAAGTTGCCCCAATCCCCACCCCCAGGGGGTGGGGTAGGAGGTCGAGTTTGATATCAGTGGATGTCCCCCTTCGAGACTAACAACTTTCATTAACCACTTTTTCTTATCCAATGCATAGTTCTCGAGATATTTCAATGTCTTCAGATAAATCGTGCACCCTGTATATTGCAGTGGAATATCGGAAAGAGCAAAGAGGTATATCGACGCGTACTCAGAGTGAGAAGTTGAAAATTTGTATTTAATCGTTCTTTTACAAAGCCGTACACTGACGTTATTCGCGAGCTCCAGTTCTACGCGGAAATTGTAAACGACCCGCAAGAAGTCGCAAGAAGTCTCATAAGAAGAGTCGTAAGAAGAGCGCACACTTTCTTTCGCAAGGTGACTTATATAACCGTCAAGACAATTCTCGATCAGTCCTTCAGATTCCTCATCGACGATTTCAGAAGGAATCCAGAAGGAATCGTCGATACCGCCTATTATTGAGTCGAGCAACAAAAACTGTTTACATTGACTCTCGTTGTCAGGCTACTCGATAATGTCGAGATGATCGCTCGCGATGTGAATCTGTAGATCGAGATTCTGCTTTCAATACTATTATTATTATTATTATTATTATTAAGTGTTCTTTACTATATTTTTAATAATATTATTATTGCAAAAGTTGCTCGGTAATGACTTTCAATTTTGCCAATTTCGTGAGCTTCCAACTTCATTGTGTCTAAACCTATTAGCAATGTATTGTAAACTCAAGATTTTTCAAAGTCATAAGTTGCATTTATTTATCGCATCTTTGGTAATTCAAGTTTGAATTATTTATTAAAATAATAAATAAAAAAATAATAATATAACAAATAACGTGTGTTAACCTTAAACTTATCTTTTTTAATATTCTTTTTAACTATCCTAACATTCTTTTATTAATTGCGTAAAAAAATATATTAAAGGAAAAATCCTCTTTATTGAACTATATGAAATGTAAAACTCTGAAAATGCCACTTCTGCTTTGAACACGTTCCCGCTTTTTCGATTAATGAACAATCATAAGAAAGAACAATCATAATAAATACAGCTAGAAACGCTCCCGGCAAGAAAATATTAAAAATATATAATGACTATCGATTTCTATCGATGTTGGGAATAATAAAGTATCAACGGCGTCGAATATATATCATCGTCACAGCACATATCACTAAATTAAATTAAACATTCGTTTGATTATTATGTTTTCTTATTATGTAAACTTGTTAGCGCTTCCCGTTGTTAGCGTTTCTCGTTGCTGTACAAAGTTCAGTACATGCTTTTCCGAATAAAGTATATATTAATTTCCTTGTAATTTATTAGACATCGTTTTAAACTGTAAAGTTAGTGCATGACATGCTATATAATAATAAGCAAATAATAGCATAATTTCGTTAATGTATGTGTCGTGTACGTAAATATCACTCTTTAACACTATAAGTATAAATAGAATAAAAATGACTTGTTACTTTGTTAACTTTGTATAAACATAACTGAAATATTTATAACAATGCACTTTATATTTTTTACTTATTCTTTTTGAATAAAATTGCAAAGAATAAATAAATAAATAAATATTTGCTCTCTCTCTCTCTCTCTCTTTTTCTCTCCCCTTTCTATAAACGTATCTTTCTAAAAATATCTTTTTAATCATTCAGAAGAAAATAGATCGTTAATCATCAGTAGTTTAGACCTTTCATTCTTTACGCACAGATAATTTAACATCATCTCGGTATCGAGCATGAAGCGATTAGTCGAATACTGACGGGCTTTAAAAAAGGCTCCGCCTACTCGAGCGGGGAACGTTTCGTATCATACGTACAGATACAGTGCGTAAAAGCCATTGGTTATGTTAAGAGAAAACTGCTTTGCAACTGTAGTAAAATTCGTGAATCCGACTGAAGTTCTCAGGCTATGTTTACAGTAGAAGTCGTAAAGTCGTAAAGTCGTAGATCCTAAGAAATTGACAAATTGAGAATTGATTGTGATTTGAAAAATTACAATAGATTTTTTCTGAACCGCATGGAAAATAATGAACTGTGTATTGGCCAATAGTCTTTTGAATTACAGCTTAATGATTTTAGGCCTCTATTGTAGACGATCCCTTAATCTTGGCTGAATCAAAGAGCATCTACTAATTATAATAAATTCACGAATTTTACAATAATTGTAAAACAACTTCTTCTATTGAACGCATCTATTGACGCAACTGTCTTGAAAAATATTTGCAAACAGCACTCGGTTTATTAACGCTGATGTGCTTCGGAAATCATTATAGCTTGTATCGAATAATAATTCGTAATGAACGTGCTATAATATTTTAACCTTTTCGATACGGCGGATACTCGTCGTATAGCGTGACTCAATGGTCCAAAAAAGGAATTATATCACTTTATTGATCAAGTCATAATATCCCACATTACTTCACTGCATAAAAAATCTTATTTCAAAAGTATTGTTTCGTATTTACGAAATTTTGTCATGAATTCTGCTTTGTAATAATCTTGGATTGGATCGGGGGTCAATATTTTTCAGTGCGATACGGAGAATAGAATGTGAAAATCTTGTATGCCTCTGCATCCAAAAACAAATAGCAGAAGTAAATTTTTTTTTAATGCATTTTTCGCATTTATTTGAATTCTATCTATTGCGATTGAATGCGAGGGACGTTTTGATTTAAGTAGATTCTTTTTAATGCGAAAGTTTATATTCGTTAAAATTTTGCCACTGAAAAGAGATTCAGGTACTTTTTAATGTAAAATTAAATATACTTCACTGTTTGACAACACAATTTTATAGACAAATGTTTATTAGTTTAATTAATAATTAGAAACGATTCCTTATAATATAAGAAAATTAAAATTTGTAAACATTTTGAATGAAAACATTCACCACTATCGTCTCATATTCAGTGCAATGAAATTTAATACAAACCAAAAGTTTTCAATTCCTTCGCTGGGGCCAGAAAACAAAATTAAGAAATATTGAAAAAATATAAATATTTTTTAATTCTTTTCGATCCGACATTTTATGCAGGATTGTTTTATTAAACAACCAGAATAAGGTGATACATACTGTTATATATGTTTACGTAAGGTGTTTTCATGTTTATAATGAGTTTTATTCGACTGTTTATTGAACGTTTATCCGATAAAAACAGGTATATTGTATCCACGTGGAATCTATACGTGGTTGACGTAAATGTATTGTCGTTTAATGCTCTGCAAAAAATGTTGGATTGAGAAGAATTAACAAGTATTGATATTTTTTAATACTTCTAATTTCTGCTTTCTGATCCGAACAGAAATATTGAAAAGTATTGATTCACATTAAACTTCATCACGCTGAATGCGAGATGGTAGTGGTAAATGCTTTGCATAAAATGTTTATAAATTTTTACTTTCTTATCATAAAGAATCATTTGTTCTTTGTTCTTTAATTATTAATTAGACTAAAAAACATTTGTCTACAAAATGGTATTGCCAAACAGTAAAGTATATTTTATTTCGCCCTTACGCATTGAAAAGTATTCGAATTTCCTTTCAGAGTGGTAAAATTAAAACAAATACGAACTTTCGTTTAAAAAAGAATTCACTTAGCTTAAGACATTCCTTGCATTCAATCGCAGTAGATAGAATTCAAGTTAATGCGAACTCTCGCATTGAAAAAGATTCACTTCTTCTGCTAATTGTTTTCGGATTCAAAGGCAAGATTTTCACGTTCTATTCCCTGTATTATAATGAATACATATACTGAAAAGTATTGGTCCGCGATTCAACCCGAGATTGTTGTAAAGCAGAATTCACAACAAAATCGTGTCTAAAAAGTTGCAAAATAATAGTTGTTAACATATATTTTACATATTATTATATTAAGTATAAATTCAAACCTATATTTGATATATAATTACGAGTAAAGGCATTTTAAACGCCATTGTCGTTGTCTGTACCGTGCTGCAGTACAATCTGTTTTATAGAACACGCGCCCGTACGCGCGATCGTAAAAAATCGGCAACTATGCGCCTAGCGTACGCGCACGTTTTCTAATTAATCGGTGTCTGGCACTGCAACGAGAGATGTCGGCGAATGATTCTGTGAATATATATTTAATCGTTAAATATTAATTATATATATATATATTATATGCAACAAATATGTTTTATGAATTTTTCCAGAACGAGCTGAACGCGGTGATGACGATGTCCACGACGGCGGCGTCTACGGGGGCTGCAATGGCCACGACGGCCACGACGGCCACGATGACTACGTCGGCCACAACGGCTACGACGGCCACGATGGCGACCGAGCCAATTATATTAACTGTAAGTATGAAAATCTGTATATGTCTATGCTGATCTATATATTATATTAAATTATAATATATTATATTAAATTGTAAGTTGTTATTTAACGCTTTGTCTCATATTTTAAAATTAACTTATTGTTATAGCCTAAAACACTGCAAAATATTATTAAAGCAGCTGTCGTGGCTGCAGTAGGAAGAGGAAGAGGGAGAGGGAGAGGAAGAGGCAAAGGAAGAGGAAGAGGCAGAAGCAGCAGCCAAGACAGAGGAAGAGGCAGAGATAGTAGAAGGGGAAGAGGCAGAGGTGAATGGAGAGGAAGAGGCAGAGGTGAAAGAAGGGAAAGAGGCAGATACGATACATTTGGTATCAACATTTTTCTACACTAATACACACACACATATGTATAAATATTAAAAAATATATATATATTGTAAAAAAGAAAATTCCACAAATTTTATATTTATTCATTGTCAATTTCCGAAGTTTCCAAATCATTTCCTTTCTTAATTACGCGAAACGCAGTATGTGAAAGATGAAAGATAAGATCGCCGCTACCTCGCCTCGTGTTTACTGCCGCGCGCCGCTCAGTAGTGAGACAAAGACGGAACGATTGTCTGTCGTCTGTCTTTTTCTAACCTATTATCCATTGCATGGAAGTAGTACGGACACGAACCTAGGCGCATTTTACTTTTATCATCGCGAAAGTGCGCCTAGCGAACGTAGTTTAGGCACATTTTGGTCAGATGGCATATCTAAAATGCGCCTAGCCGTACCCCCGAAATACGGCCGGTGGCAGCTCTCATTCTTCTCTCTGGCGACAGTTTCCCGAAAAGTGGAGGGGATAACGTTGGTACCAACGAAAATCTTTGCACGATATAATTTTAGTTTCTGTGGATTAGTATCACTGTTGAAGTAGTAACTCTGTTAGTTTGCGTAAACCTTTTGACAGATGTGCGCGCGTGTAAATAATATTGTGCAACTATTATATATAAAAACATAAATATAAAATATATTGTAGTATTTCATTAAAATAAAATTAAGTAAAAATGACAAGTAAATGGAAACCTAAAATACGTAATAAGTGAGATAAATAAGTGAGAATATAAGTAATAAAATAATAAGTGAGCATACAAAGTGAACAAGAGAAAAAAATAATAAATATTGTATTTACATAAGTTGTGTGTGTGTGTGTGTGTGTGTAAGTGGATAAACAATAATTATATATTTTTTATAATTAAATATTTTTAATTTTTGACTGTTTTGACATGTCACAGTAAATATTACTCGTTGTTGGAGCGTAGTTCTTCGCACTGGAATCAATTTATCTTCATTGTCATCAACAAATATATGTCAGATAAGTAAAGTAAGTTTATATTTACATAAGAAAAAAAATTAAATATTCATGTGCTGTTTATAATTGTAGATGTTGTTAAATTGATTCTTTCTTTTGATTTAATTTTTGTTCCAGTTTTCCAGCTATGTACGCGTTTGCAGAATGTTAATAGAGAATAATTATTGTGGAATAAGGTTGCCAAATTCCAATCCTTGATGAACATCACTCATGGTTATAGCACCGTTCTTCGCACCTGGATCAATTTGCCATCATTGTCATCTGTGGAATGAAATTCATGCATGATAAGAGAAGTGTAAGCAAGAAAACTAGAGATATAGAAATCAAGGATAAACAATTATATCAGATAAGTAGTTTATATTTACATAAGATAAAAGATAAAATGTTTATGTTCATGCTGTTTATAATTGTACATGTTGTTGAACCGATTCTTTTGAATTTTTTTTTCAATTTTCCAGCAATTCATATGCTAGCTGAAAGTTGATATCCAGAGAATAATTTTCTGTGGAATAAGGTTGCCAAATTTTGAAGGTACTGTATCCTAGTTATAAACAGAAGTTGAAATTACATTCTGATGTCAAATATCCATCACCAGCAAAGCCACGACAGATTGACGAGAGCAGGTTTGTAAAATTGATGTTTACTATTATTCTTTATCGACGCTTTCTATAGATATATTCGATGTTTATTACCATCTTATTGAGTGTACTGAATCCTATATTTTTTATCTTTCAGCTTTTATCTTTCAAATAGGATTTGTTGCCAATACTTGCCTCTACAAATATGGTTATTAGGATTTGAGATCTGGTACAAAAATATATAGTTTCTCCAAAAATTGAGGATCAATTTTTAAAAGAAATACCTGTAGCAAAATAAAAATCATGTATTATAAGTAGATGTATAAGCCATGAAAAGTCAGATAATCGCAAGATTGTGCAACAAGAAGGAAAATTAAAAGAAGAATACAAAAATTAAGAACGTGTTTATAATTTATTTCTCTTCCTATTAATTCTGACAGTTCGTATAAAATTAATAACATATCTATGTTTGTATTATTATTTATTTTGCTCCAAATTTTTTGTAATTTTTCTTCTTTTTCCTTTAAAATATTATTCTCAGATCTTGACCAAAATGCAGGGTGATTAATAATACTGTGTATATTTTTCGATGGTCTGCCAAGTTTGCTGTAAATAATACTTAATTATGAAAACATTAAAAATATTCTGAAAATAAGTGTAACACTGTGTACAAATATCTAAAAATGCAACGATTGTAGAATGTTTATTCAGTTTTTCTTTGAGTTCTCTGTTATGTCGCTCTAATATATTATTAGTTTTATGTAATTGTTTATATACACAGAACGACTCGGGTTTAAAACCGTTAAGCCATGCTCTTTTATAATAATTAAGAAATGGCTCAATATATTTGCAATTGGCAAAAATGATTGTTGAAATTATATTGAAGCCTTCCTCTATTAAAGGTTCAGGCAACAAAGCTAAAGATATTAATAATTTAATTGCACCATATCCTATTTCTCCATTATTATTTTTGTCCTTTAGTATTCTATGCTTTTTTGCATTATGTACTAACGCCTGTAATAAAGAAACAATATAAATATAAAGAAAAGTGATGTACATTTCATGTTAATTATTATATGTGTTGTTATTTTTTATTATCTGGCTATAATGAAAAAAGCAGCCAATTACTTTAATACCAGGAAAAACAATTTTTAATGCGTTTCGTTCCGCTCTTTCAAAATCTGCTATTCCTATATTTGGTTGGATTTGAACAATATATATTGGTCCAAGATGGAAGTATTGCTATAAGATGGTAATAAACATCGAATATATCTATAGAAAGCGTCGATGAAAAATAATAGTAAACATCAATTTTACAAACCTGCTCTCATCAATCTGTCGTGGCTTTGCTGGTGATGGATATTTGACATCAGAATGTAATTTCAACTTCTGTTTATAACTAGGATACAGTACCTTCAAAATTTGGCAACCTTATTCCACAGAAAATTATTCTCTGGATATCAACTTTCAGCTAGCATATGAATTGCTGGAAAATTGAAAAAAAAATTCAAAAGAATCGGTTCAACAACATGTACAATTATAAACAGCATGAACATAAACATTTTATCTTTTATCTTATGTAAATATAAACTACTTATCTGATATAATTGTTTATCCTTGATTTCTATATCTCTAGTTTCCTTGCTTACACTTCTCTTATCATGCATGAATTTCATTCCACAGATGACAATGATGGCAAATTGATCCAGGTGCGAAGAACGGTGCTATAACCATGAGTGATGTTCATCAAGGATTGGAATTTGGCAACCTTATTCCACAATAATTATTCTCTATTAACATTCTGCAAACGCGTACATAGCTGGAAAACTGGAACAAAAATTAAATCAAAAGAAAGAATCAATTTAACAACATCTACAATTATAAACAGCACATGAATATTTAATTTTTTTTCTTATGTAAATATAAACTTACTTTACTTATCTGACATATATTTGTTGATGACAATGAAGATAAATTGATTCCAGTGCGAAGAACTATGCTCCAACAACGAGTAATATTTACTGTGACATGTCAAAACAGTCAAAAATTAAAAATATTTAATTATAAAAAATATATAATTATTGTTTATCCACTTACACACACACACACACACACAACTTATGTAAATACAATATTTATTATTTTTTTCTCTTGTTCACTTTGTATGCTCACTTATTATTTTATTACTTATATTCTCACTTATTTATCTCACTTATTACGTATTTTAGGTTTCCATTTCCTTGTCATTTTTACTTAATTTTATTTTAATGAAATACTACAATATATTTTATATTTACGTTTTTATATATAATAGTTGTACAATATTATTTACACGCGCGCACATCTGTCAAAAGGTTTACGTAAACTACAGACTTACTACTTCAACAGTGGTACTAATCTACAGAAACTAAAATTATATCGTGCAGCGATTTTCATTGGTACCAACGTTATCCCCTCCACTTTTCGGGGAACTGTCGTCTTACCGTAAGAGTGGAAACGTCAATTCGGATATTGCATGTAGCGAGCGGCATAAGACGTGGTAAGGAATCGTTGCTTAAAGAAGAACACTTCTCATTTTTTATAAACTCAATTTTTTAAAAATGAAGAGGCCTACTGAGGATACCACTTAAAAAAAGCGCGTCAACAATAGTATCTCATGGGTGATGTGGAAAACTATTGGAAACACGCTCCTGAGACTCGAGTGGCTTATAGGCAGCGCGCGGAGCGATGAGGTAAAGGGAATAGCGGTGGGCGGAGATAGTCGAAAATCGGCCGTCGCGTGCACATTTTGCCGAGCTCTGAGTTAAAGTGAAAAAAAATATAGTTGTCTCACTCTAAAGCCAGCGGCACATGGTGCTTGTTTTCGTGCTGGATTGCCTGCTGAATGAAAATACTGCATTTTGATTGGTGCATTTCCATCCATCTTCGGAAATATACCAATCAGAACGCAATATTTTCATCCAGCAAGCAATCCAGCACGAAAACAAGCATCGTGTGCCGCTGGCTTAACTTATTGCACTAGTTCCGCAGCGCAACTAAAAAGAACAAACCAATTAACTAACATACTAGAATCAGTGATGTCAGATGCAATATATTGCAACGCTACAGCGCATGCGTGAGATGACGTAGCTCTATGCCAATGACGGCAATAAAGCGCATCGCAGGGTCCATAAAAGGGCCCGCGCTATCCGATCAGCTGTCTTCCAGGCTCCAGCGTAGTTTTCCCGTGTTTCTTACGCAAGTGCCTTATCTTAGGTTATATTGTTCAGTAGATACTGAAATATCAGTTACATTAACATTATAATTCCAGTGGATTTGTAAGTAATAATTACGTTACATTAACATTATAATTTTTTACTCAACTATGTAACTGTTACATAATATTTGTATTAGACTCATATTAGATTATAGATTGAGAATTACTATCAGACCAATTAAAATAACCACGATTTAGATTATCTAATTTACTCTCGATTGCAATTCTCAATACATAGTATAATACGGGCGCTATAACACCTTAAAAAAGATACGATACTGGGACTTTTACTCAAGCAGCGAGCTTTACATCATCTCACGCATGCGCTGTAGCATCGCAATATATTGCATCTGACATCACTGACTAGAATATCTTACGGATGTTTTGCGGATATCTTGTGTAATTTGTGGCTAATGCACATGTCCTCAAGTACTCCTATGGATAACTTTTTCATTTGGATCATAATAGGATCATTTTGATCAAATTAGAATATACTTTGGAGATCTAATGCTATGTGGGACATCATGTTTTTCATCATCCATAGCTAATGATAAAGGATGTCAATGAAAATATTATACTAATAAAACTATATACTGTATACCCATATATATATATATATATATATATCAATGTTTTACATATTACTGATTTACTTTATTCACACACATAATAAAGACTTTATATTAATATTTAATTCACAGCATGAATCCAAAATATAGAAGAACTTAAAACTATTATGTTACTTTTGGATTATATTTGATTAAATTAATTATGAATACTACAAGGCATCCGAATTTAAACGTTTCGACTGGATAGTTTTTATCGCTATAGCATTATTGTACATTAGTGATGATAATTTCTTATTCCTTATTTCTACTGCCTATTCTTATTGCCTGTTGCCTGGCATTGTGCAAGGATCTTAGACTTTCTACGTCTATTGTGGATCGAGCCATATCTACATAAATCAAGCAAATGGAAAGCACTCATTCTGGTGCGTTCAGAACTGCATCGAAAATAGAGTATTTAGATTATATTGAAACTGAGTGTACATACAACATACGTCATCAAACTTTCATTATTATATTCAGTGATACTGTTATACATATTTAAATTTAATAGTTATTTAGTTAATTTACGTAATATGCTACATTATTAATCCGAAAACTTTTATTGTTAATATATAGTAAAAGTATTATATTGCGCATACAGGAACTCGTCCGACCCACGCGGTCCCGGTCAGTTCTGTGCATCCAATATGGCAGGTCGAGGTGGTTACGACGATTCGAGGCAAGTACCAATTGTATTTTTGATAGTTTCAAACGATTAAGAAGCTCCAGGAATAGTACGATCACAATGCATAAGCGGTACGTTTTACTGTTGAAGAAAAAAAAGTTTTTTACAAATTTTTTTCGACTTTAAGGTTAAGTGAATTATGAGCAACTCGAGTGCAGCACAACATCTTTCGGACATTATGATTTCAACTTCAAGCTTTATTCTATTTGGTCAAACTTTAATCGTAACGGCAAAGAAGAGAATTTATATGGTAGTATGGAATAATAAAGAAATTTCAAGACTAGAATAATGCGGAGCATGTCCGTACCTCGCATGGTTCGCGTGATGCATTTCGGAAAAAAATTATTTCCTGAATAATAGTAACCAGATATATCACAGAATGTACGATTGGCATTGTGATCAGTTTTTGTGGAGCAAAATATAATATAATGAATATAATTGACCAACAAGCTTTATTTTTTTACTAAGCTATTATATTGATAAGTTTATAATTATAAGTTTATTTTTAACAAATTACATTGAGATATATATTTTTAATTCTATTAATTTTACTTAACTTTTTAAGCACAATGATAATATACAGCAATATGAAAATCTATAATATGAATAATTATTAACTTTATTTAGAAGAGATAAGATTGTATATGTGTGTATATATATATATTTAAATATAAATAAATATAAAATCATCAAGTAACTTATTTGTATTTCACTATATATATATATATATATGTATGTGTATGTGTATATATATATATATATATATATTGATTACAATTAATATAAAATAAAATTGAATCTATTTTTACAAAAATTTTAAAATTGTTATTTTATTATGTTTGTTATATAAACCAAAGATTTTGATATTATGAAACACAATTGTGATATTTATATATCTATGGTGATATCTATTCATATCTATAGTATTCACCAGTAAAATTAAAACTTTTTGTTTATATATTACAGAGATTATTCTAGTGGACATCGTAGCAGAAAACCTTTGCCAACAGGACCTCCATATACAGCATATGTGGGAAATTTACCAAATGGAATTGTACAAGGTGATGTTGATAAAATCTTCGAAAAGCTCAATGTTAAAGTTATCAGATTGGTTAAAGACAAAGATACTGACAAGTATGTATAATAGTATATATTAACTATAATCAGAAAAAAAGATATATATTATCTTAAATTTTAATTTTGTACTTTCTAGATTCAAAGGTTTTTGTTATGTTGAGTTTGAAGACTTGGCTGACTTGGAAGCAGCATTGGAAATGGATGGCGCGGTAGAAGTAGATAAAAGCTTGATTAAAATTGATGTAGCTGAAATAAAAAGAAACGATCGAAGTGGTGGTTTTGATAGGAGGGGTCGTGGTGGCAGCAGTGGTGGAGGCTTTAAAGGAAGAGATTCTGGCCGTAGTGGATATGGCGATGATTTCGGTAGCAAATCTATGTATTCGAGTAAGCGTTATGCGGTGCATAACGTAAATAATAGTGTATCAATTTATTTGTTTATTTTTATGAAATGTTTAATGCAATGTTTAAAGTAACATGTTATTTTGGTTAATTATATATAAATGAAAAGAAATTGAAGTTTTATACTTATTTAATACTATTAATGTTTGTCTCAATATAACAGGATATAGTGATAGAAGCTCACATGGGAGCAGTAGACAAGGTAGTGGATGGGATTCTAGAGGGAATAGAGGCAATTATGGCCAATTTAATGAAGATCCTGGGAGTGGAAGTCGTGACTGGTCACGAAGTGCATCTAGTAGATCGTACAGTAACAGACCTTCTCTTCGTGGCAGTGGTTCGGATCGAAAACCTTTTCAAGATGAACTTTATAAAGATCCCCTCCCAGGTATGTAGATATGAACCATGTTATGTGTGCATATATACATACACAAATGATATATCATAAAATATTTTAACAGTGTATGTTGCAAAGCAAAATTAAGTCTTAACATATAAATATCAAAATTCCAATTCTTATAATATACATATTCTATCTTTTATAATTCAACTTATAATTAACACAAATCATATAACTTATAAAGTATATTCATATGTGATATAAATATTTGCAAAAGGAAACTAATATCTTTTAGTCCAGAAAAGCTATGATACATTTTATAGACAATCAATATAGGACATATATATCATACATAGAATGCTTTTATACTATTGATTAGCATAATTTTTAATCCACTTCTAATATTTTAAATAAATTATAAAGGAAAATTTAATGCTTTTTAATTTACAAATTTTTTGTAATAAAAGTTAAAACTTCTAATACAATGTTAAACACATTTTTTTTTTAATGAAAACAATATAGTTTCTTTTTTACATAGTAGGCAAAAATAAATTGAGCTATTGTACATGTTATTTTTTAATTTTGTAGTTATTTTTTATATTAAACTTCAAGAAAACATTTTAATCATATAAAAGTTGAATTTCTTGTTAAAGAAAGCAAATAGAAATATAAATAACAGTTTTTTTAAAACAAATTATTTATTGTTCATAATATTAAATGTAAATTATTTTCAAATATTAAAACTATATTCTGTTTTCCATAATACAAAATTTTATTATTTGTACCAAATAATTACAATTAGTGTCAACTATATCTTTTATAAAGAAAGAGGAGAGAAAGAAAATGTATGCAAAATGCAGTGAACTCCAATGAAGTTTTAACATTTTCTAATTATAAAATTCACTTTGTTATTTTAATAGTTTGCATCGTTTACATCTATATTTGTTATTTTAATTGTTTAATTGTTTACATCTATATTTGAACTATAATTGTTGATATAGTTGATGTTTGCATATGCATTTGACATAACCATGCACTTGATACAGATATTACTATTTTACAAAGGCATTACCATATGTTTCTTAATATATTGTAATGTTTTCACTATTTGATCGCTTTACATGTAAAATGATTAGGAGAATTGAATAAAAATATTAATGTTTGCATGCAGATACATCAATGCGTGTACCAAACATAGTGGAATTTTTTATTTCTTTCAGTTGTATTTTTTTTATTTCTTTATTGATTTTTCTTATGACACACACACATTTTAGTGACCTTAATTGACCTTGATTGGTTTTTCATACCAAAGAAGAAAGATAATTTTTTAATAAAAAGAGATATTGTATAGATACTACTTATTGAGTTTAATAATTTTTGTATTGGAATATTTTCCGAAAATTTAACCGTTATGGAGATATCAACAAAATTATAAATTTAAAAATTTTGAATTTATCTTTTTATTATTATAATATAAGTGTTCAAAATGTTCACTGTGTTGATCTAGACATGCCTATAATCTTCACGGAAAACTTGCTTGTATTTCATATTGTATGTATAAAAAGTATTTTTTATTCTGTCTACTGTTTTCTAGAAATATAGTAGAAAAATATTTCTTGCGAAATAATTATATAAGAGTTAGAAGTACAAACAAACTTCCTGTGAAAGTTACAGGCATATCTGGATCAACATGGTCAATATTTTATGATACTTTTATGATAATAAAAAGATAAGTATTAAATTTTTTTACTTATAATTTTGTCGATATCCCGACAATACATAAATTTTTTAAAGATACTCTGATACAAAAATTATTAAGCTTATTGAGTAGTATCTATATAATGATTGAAATATCCCTTTTCATAAAAGAAAAATTAATTTTGTTCTTTGGCATGAAAAACCGATATTCAAGGGCAATTAAAGTCACCAAAATATATATACACCCTAAAATATATATAAATCTTTTTCTACAATTTTGATATAATAGATGCCTTCTCTTGTTTCTAACCGTTTGTGAGAAAAACATAGCGAACTTTTGTTCACAATACATTGTAGTAAACTTTTTATCAAACTCACCCTATGTATATATACTTTCTTATATATAACACTATCTTATTTATGATATTGTTTTATTAAAATTTAAATAAAAAAAAGTCGAAGTCACGTAGCAATAAAGTAGTAGCAATAAAGTATAGTTCATAAAGTTCTAATTATTAAACGTTACTTAAACAGCACTGTCATTAATTGGATAGATGAATATATCTATGACCTGCTTGATGTATGTGAGTAAGCCATGCAACCACTCCATTAAGATTTAAAATTATTAGAAGGTTGAATCAGTTCTGGTCATTAGCAATAAATAGCTTTAGTAATAAGTTAATAATTAATACGAATATTCTGGCAATACTGAAAGATTTGATGTTTCTCTATGATATATGACAGTTTACATTGTTACTGATAGTTTCATTGTTTATACACGTCTAAAATGGATCGTACAGAATTATATTTTCGACATTCTTTACTTTTTTATTTGATTTGAAAAATCGACAATTGAAGCTTATGAAATGTTTGTTACAACTTATGGTGATCAAGCTCCATCATATTTTAACTGTAAATTTTAGTTTCAACGATTCAAAAGTGATAATTTCGATTTGAGTGACAAAGAACGTACTGGTTAACTAAAAAAATTCGAAGATTCTGAATTGCAAGCATTATTGAATGAAAACACAGCTCAAACGGAGAAACAATTGACTGAACAACTCAACATCGATAAATTAACAATTTCCAAACTCCTTCACGCTATAGGAAAAATTCAAAAAGAAGACAAATGGGTTCCACATGAATTGAGTGAAAGTGCCATTGTAAATCGTTTGAATATCGTCATGTCTTTGTTTGCCAGACAAAAGAAAAGTTTTTTGTGGCGAATTGTAACTGGAAATGAAAAGTGGATTTATTTTGATAATCCAAAACGAAAAAAATCATGGATTGATTTAGGACAACCATCAACATCGACACCAAAACGAAACATTCACGGTCATAAAGCAATGTTCTGTATTTGGTGGGATATGGAAGGTGTGGTGTATTATGAGCTTCTAAAACTAAATGAAATAGTTACGAGGAAGTAATACCAGCAACAATTGAACAAATTGAATGATAAATTGATGCAAAAAAGGCCAACGATAGCTGCAATAACTAGCAATAGATACAAAGTGATTATTTTGCATGATAATACTCGTCCACATGTTGTTTCAACTGTTAAACAAACATTGTTAGAGCTCGAATGGGAAATCCTTCCGCACCCAACGTACTCTGCAGACCTAGTACCATCTGATTACCATCTATTCCGATCTATGCAACACGCTTTGACAGATACACATTTCAATAATTACGAGGATGTGCAGAAATGGGTGTCTGATTGGATTGCTTCGAAAGATAGATCGTTCTATCGTCGCGGAATCGTTATGTTGTAGAAAGATGGCAAAAAGCACAGTTAACGACAGAAAATATTTTGATTGATGTAAATTTTCCTATTTCTTTAAAATAAAGATAAAAAAATTGACAAAATAAGACCAGAATTAATTTAACCTTTTAATGTATACAATACAAAATAATACGTGATAATATTAACAATTTCTATACTTACTCAAGTGCCAGTATTGATTAACTATACTTAATAATTATTACTTTGCTAAATCTTGTGAAGAAAGTAATTCAAGATTTCCCAACTTAAGTGTTTTTTTCATGAAGACAGTATCTCATACCACTATATAAATAATATATATGAATTAATGTATATCATGTACACATGTTTAAATATATACAGACTGTTTAAAAGAGTTCCATAATCCTTTAATAACATATTTGTTTAACAACTTTAAAATAGTTACTTTTCATGGTAATAAAAGAAATATCTATAATTTTTATATTATAACAAACTGAAAAATTTTACTTTATATAAATTTAACTCTAGGTTAGCAAAGCTACCAAAAAATAATAAAACTACCTTCTTCAATTAATTCCATGTATAGTTTATTTTAATAAACTTTAACTTAGAACTCTTAATTATAAGTACAAAGATATAATATCAGAAATTAGAAGATGCGACAAATAATGTCATATTTAAACAATTCAGCAAAGAAAAAGAGTTGTCAAGAAACTTATTATCAAAGAATAGTAGAAATCTTGTAACATATTTTATATAGAAGAAGAAATGAAGAATTTTCATTATATTCTACTATATTTTATTTATACACGAATTAAATACAACTTTCGTTTTTAGACACTACTGGGAGAAAACGTTTGGAGCTTAAACCACGAACTATTAAGGACCCCGTCAATGCACTTGCAGAATCAACTAAAAATAGTTCTATTTACGGAGGTGCGAAACCTCGAGAAGAAAAATTGAAAATGATGGACAAGTAAAAATAATAATACATCATCGATAGTTTTAATTTCCCTGCTAAAAAAATTATGTATAGGGAAAGAAACATTTTTGACAAAATTTAAAAGGAAACTAATCTAAAATCCCTTATAGTTTCCTCAAATCTAGTGATAGTTCTTCAGAGACACATAAAATTACATTCTTTTTTAATTCTAACAAGGTTACGGTGTTATCCGCAGGAAAGGATTTATGCCATAGACATAATCTTATTACAGTCCTCTTATGTTTAGCGCATTTTTAATCAGAAATAAACATTTTTCTTCTGATGTCTTTTGTATTTAAATTAACTTGTCAATCAAAAGATGATACTTGTAACTATAATTACATGTAAAAGGTATGTATGCACAGTGCATGCTCCAATAGCGCCTAGTGATTTATATACATAAATAATTGTTAAAAAGCTACATCACTGAGTACATTTTAATACTCGTGTCAATTTAATGTTGGGTTATGTGTCTGTAAAGATATTGAAGGTACGTGTACAAACTATTTCAAATATATAATATCATGGCATGTATATTCCATCTTATACAAGTATTTTTATCTATACTTGAAACTAACTCTCGCGTTTAAATAAGTACAAAGAAAAAATGGCAACCATTGGTTTCATTTCTTTTCCTTTAGGATTTTTATGTTTCACCATACAACACTGATCATTGTATGTATCGACCATTTTTTGGGAGAAATAGAGATCATATGTTTATTATAATAATAGTAAGTAATTATTTGATATTAAATAATCGTTTTTCATTGGTCGGTTATGAAAACTTGTGAAATACAATATACGTTTAACAAATTTTCAAAAACAAAAAAAATATGAAAAGGACGTGCTGATTATTATTATATATTAATATTATGTAACAAATTAAATATGCGCTAACAATTATGTCGAAGAATTGAATTAGATGGCACATCATGAGAATAGAAAATAACTTGAAATATATATATAATAATAAATATTATGTAAAACAATGCTTGTATATGATACTATTTCCTGAATAAAGTAGCTGTTTGTCTCATATTTGTGTAGCATATTAGAATAAATTTAATTAAGTTTAATTATAAATAGTAAACAAAAAATATAATTTGTAACAATATATTAATTATGTACATAGTGATAGTTACAGAAATATAAACAATTTTACATACATACACGTATGTTGTGTATGTGTGGGTATATATATGTATTTTTGGAAATCTCAAACTTAAATTTTTTTTTTTCAAGATATATATGTACGTAACATAAGTTTTTACAACTAAAACTTATAACTATAATAAAACTGTTTTACTACACAAAATAAATAATATATTAAAACAGTAGCACCAACTGAGAAACGTGAGATATATATATATATGAACATATATATATATGATTATAGTATATTTAATTCTTTATTCAAGATAAGCGACAAAGTTTGAGCTTTTAGTACTGTGCATCGTACCGCACCTGAGCATGTACTTTTAGGCAATGTAATTTATTATTTCCCTTATACAAGTAATAAGTTTGTACAACTTATACCTCTAACAACAAATTAGTTATACAATACAATAAAAAATATTTAATGCAAAATCTTGGCGCGGCTGCACCAAAAACTATATTGAACTAAAACTTGTTTAATACATTTCTTTACAAATACAATCTAATGTAAAATACTCTCAAAATAGGTATGTCAAGATAATATTCGAATGTATCGAATAGTAACAATATAACAATATGATATACTATATTAAAAACTACTACTGCTATATTACAAACACTGGCTGTGTTCCGATATTTACTGCCAGCATTAAAAATCTATAATATATATGACACAAACTATATATTTTCAGTACTGGCAGTGAATATCGGAACACAGCCAAAATCAAGAGGCACGGTAGTGCCGCGCACAAAGTTTAAGCGCAACGAAGTTGCGTCCGAATGGCGCGAGGCACACCGTGCTTATATTACGCGAAACTGCGAGTTGAAACGAAGTGAGATATTTATATCTCAGCATCAATGACTGAACCGATCGAGGTTTTTTCAATCCCAATCGATTCGACCTTAAAAAATAGGAAGAAAAGTATTCTTACGTTTTCTGTATACGCTGTGTCTAAATGGAAATATTTTAAGATAAATTCCGAATCACGGAAAATTTCGATTCAGTAAGAAATGCAAGACGCACAGGAGTGGGGATATATATCCTTTTCGCTGTTCCGATATCAGGAGCGTTACGAGAGCGCTGAAGAAGCAGGCAGCAGCGAATACGAACAAGCAAGCGAGAAAGAGTGAGAGAGAGAACAAAATGCTAGAATACAATAGGAGAAAATGTGCGAGAGAGAGAGGGGGAGAGAAAGAAAGAGTGAGAGGGTGAGTGAGGATGGAAAGAGGAAGGAAGGAGGGGGAGAGAGAGACCAAAAACTGACGATAAAGAGTAACCGCAAAAGCATTTGTTTTTTCGCCCGTTTAGTGAACCTCACGGATTGAATCGAATTGTGGTCTAAATGATAGCTTATGAAGATATATTAATCTGAGAAAAATTTGAAGTGGGGTATAGGAATGGTTTCGGAGATATGAATAGTCAAAGGCGGCCACAGGGGCTGCCTGCGAACGCGCATAGCTGAGCCACCAGACGTTCGCGCTGTTGCCGAGGTGCAGCGTCGCTCGGCAAAAAGTGGCTATCAAGAAATCTTTACTTATCAAGGCTTACATGAAGTCGCGGTTTCATAACGGAAAATATCATCACATTTTCTAGTGCATAAGACAAAAACTGATAGGGTCTCGAGGTAAAGATTTACCCTTACTTACCCCCCGCCAATGACCTTGACCTTGACATATTTTATCAAAAACACCTTCCTGAGTATCAATCAAAAGGTTTTAGCCGTCGCTTATTGCTTATTAAAAAATAATTAACAAAAGAAATTTCATAAATAGAATGTAATTTTCCGACACTATGTACATAGACACAATTATACATTAAACAATGTTAAACAGTACATATAAGCGGGAGAGGGGCTTCGCCCCTCCCCCACACCCCCTTTTTTTTGGTAACGCAAGGGAAATCCTTCATAGATACCCCCGACCCTTGGGAGGGCTGAGAGTTATGTCGAACTCTTACCGACTAAAACCCCTGCAGGATGTCTACCATTCGGACCGTTGTGAGGGGAATTAGGGGAACTGCTCCCGCATTCCCTCCCCAACACCCCGGCCACAGGGTTCTCCGGGAGCCCCTCGCCTCGAGTACTGCACCCCGTCCCACCAAGAGAGTCCGGGGTGCGGTCCCCCGACCGAATCCCCGGTCGAGTTGGCCTTCTGGTTTTATCTTGGAGGAGGGGACATCCACCCTCCCCCCGTATCCCCCATTACTCCCCCTCTAGGAGGGGGGTATAGGGGAGTCATCCCCAACTGGACATCTATTCCCCTTTTTCCCTGACCCTACCGACGCACGGGGAGGGTGGGCGGGCTCACTCACCCACCACCACCTCCTCCCCGGCGTGTCCGGAGTCGAGCTCGAGGCGGCTAAGGGGGTGGCCTCCGGTTGACCGGTGGCCGCTCCTCCTCGGTCGACTCTACCTCGGGCCCACTGTCGATCCCCCCTCTCCCCGGGGAGCGCCGACCCCCGCGCCGCCTACCGCGGCGCCTCCCGGGTTGACGCTCCCACTCGGCAGCCTCCTTCTTGGACATCACGTTCTTGCAGGGAGGCCGCCACTGACCATGCCTCCTCGCTCCCGCACATGGCGTTCACCATGGAGCGAGAGTCCCCCATCACGGTACCCCACCGCCCTGGCCAGGACACGGCGTTCCGGGCTCCATGCCGGGCATGCAACCAGTGTGTGTTGCGCCGTATCTTCCAGCACAAGGCAGTGATGGTACCGGGTCTCCCCCGCACTCCCTCCCCAAATAAATCCTAACATAACCTAACTTGTTGCATCTTTATATATTTTTGGACATTGTTGAAGAAGTTCTCTTAACATCTGTCACCTAACCCAATTTAACTTACTATATCTGCATACAATTAGGTGTTATAGGTTTTAAAGAAATCTTTTCATATAAAGATGCAATAAGTTAAATTAGGTTAGGACTTATTTGGAGATGGGGTGCGGGGAAGGGGCGAAGCCCCTCTGCCGTTTATATGTACTGTTTCCTACATTTCTATATATATTAGGAGCGCAAAAAAGTTCTGAGCCCTAGATTTCACACTACTGAAACCACAATTTAAATTGCATTAATTTTCCCGCCCTCTTGCGGTTTTAAAGCAGTGACATTTGGTCTTTCGAAACATCGTGCGATTTGGCGTTTGATGCACATAACCTTAAAATCAGCAGTGTTCACGATGGCAATAACAAAAGAGCATATTCGATTTTCCATCCACTTCGCGTTTCATCTGAAGAAAAATGCTGCTGAAGCCACTGAAATGATCTGTGTTGCATATGGAGAGAACGTTGTAAGTTATGCTACGTGTAAAAGGTGGTATCAAAAATTTCGCCAAGGAGATTTCAGTCTTGAAGATGAACCGCGTGCAGGACGCCCTCAAAATATTGAAACGGACGAACTGCAAGCATTGTTGGATATAAACTCTGCACAAACTGAAAAGGAGCTTGCAGAGCAACTTGACGTTACGCGACAAGCTATTTCCACACGTTTACATGTAATGGGAAAAGTTCTAAAGGAAGGCAGATGGGTTCCGCATGCACTGTCCGAAGACAACAAAAATCGACGGCGTGATATGGCACTCACTTTGCTTTCAAGGTTCCGGAGAAAGGATTTTCTGCACCAAATCATTACAGGTGATGAAAAGTGGATACTTTATGATAATCCGAAGCGTAAAAAATCATGGGTTGACCCTGGTCAACCTTCGACATCGACGCCAAAGACCAATATCCATGCCAAGAAGGTTTTGCTTTGCATATGGTGGGATTGGAAAGGTGTATTGTATTACGAGTTGTTACAGCCGGGTGAAACAGTAACGGCAAATCGCTATCAGCAACAATTGAGCAATTTGAGCGATGCGTTTGAAGAAAAGAGGCCATTTACTGGCACAGAACGTCGTAAAGTGATACTGCTTCATGACAATGCCCAACCACATGTTGCGAAAGTGACTCAGGACCATATCTTTGCGTTAGGCTGGGAACTTCTCCCGTACGCGGCGTATAGCCCAGATATGGCGCCTTCCGATTACTACCTATTCCGGTCTCTGCAGCATTTCTTGGCTGATACACATTTTGTGACACTTGAAGAGATATGAAAATGCATTGATGACTTTATCGCTTCGAAGCCGGTGAGCTTCTACCATCAGGGAATTCGCAAGCTGCCCGAAAGATAGCAAAAGGTCATCGATGCAAACGGGGAATATTTCGTTGATTAATATAGTTTTGTTTGTTTTTAAATAAATTTTGAATTTTGCAAAAAAAGGCTCAGAACTTTTTGCGCTCCTAATACATTGTGTTTGGATTAACTGTATGGAAAAATTTATGAAACTTATATTTATGAAACTTATATATATGTACATTGAAATATAGTGAACAGTACACGTATATGCGCGGGGGAGGGGCAAAGCCCCTCCCCCCGCACTCCCACCCCGAAAAAGCTAACTCCAACCTAACCTAAACTATAATGTACGGTTTAAAATATTTCATTAGATAAGTTAAGTTAAGGTTCGTTTTTTGAGGAGGGCGAGGGGCGGAGCTCCTCCCACGCGCATATACATGTACTGTTCACCATACTTAAATGTACACTATATATAAAAATCTGTTATTGTCTGTTATTAACTTTCTTATTTACATTGTCGTACATTAAATATAGAAGCTCGTACAATAACATTTTAATTCTAGAATTATTGAAGTACTTGAGTACAGTTGAAACTTACTATAAGCGACTGTTTGTAAACAAAGCTAATATCGCTTGTATATTCAGTATATCGTGAACATCAAAACAGTTAAGATGTTGCTCCACGAGTTTATGCGCTTAACGTACGACGAGAATCAGCTATTAGAATATTTATTCAATTACAACGTAATTTTTTTTTGGTAACGCAGGGGAAATCCATCATGGATACCCCTGACCCGTTGGGAGGGGGGTCGGGGGTTATGTCAGACTCTTACTGACTAAAACCCCTGCGTGATGTCTACCATTCGGACCGTGGTGGGGGGAGTCAGGGGAATTGCTCCCGCGTTCCCTCCCCGACACCCCGGCCCCAGGGCTCTCCGGGAGCCCCACGCCATCGAGTACCGCACTTTGTCCCACTGAGGGAGTCCAGGGCGCGGTCCCTGATCGGTTTCCCGGCCGGGTTGGCCTTTTGGTGTTTAACTTGGAGGAAGGGAACATCCACCCTTCTCCCGCGCCCCCCATTACTCCCCCTCTAAGGAAGGGGGCAGGGGAGTGGAGCCTAGCCCCACCTGGGTTTCTACTCCCCCCTCTACCCTACCCTAACCGACGCTCTAGGGGGAAGGCGGGTGGGTGTCACGCGCACCTGTCATCCCCCTCCCCCCGCGCGTCCGAAGTCGAGCCCGAGGCAGCCGGGGAGGCGGCCTCCGTCGAACCGGTGGCCTGTCCTCCTCCTCGGCCGGCGCCCCCTCGGGCCCGCTGCCCAAACTTGGGGAGCGCCGCCCTCCCCGCCGCTGCCTGCGGCGGTCTTCGGGGCGACGCTCCCACTCCGCGGCCTCCTTCCGTGATAGCACGCTGCGGCACAAGGAGGCTGCTTCTCCCCATACGTCCTCGCTCCCGCACATGGCCTTTGCCATGCGCGGGAGCGACAGTTCGTCATTCCCGCACCCCATTGCCCGGGCCAGGACACCGCGCTCCCTGTCCCATGCTGGGCATTCGGCCAGGGTGTGATGTACGGTGTCATCCGGCTCCGGGCAGTGGTGGCACCCGGTGGTGGGCTCCTTCTTTATCCGGTGCAGGTAATGACCGAAACAGCTGTTGCGGGATCGGAAACGAGACAGTGGTGAAGGAGGTGTTTTAATAAAACTTAGATTTATTTTGGAAAGGAGTCTTACTGAGTTAACCCTTTGCTAGCGCGTTACAAAATGTAGTCTTAGAGATAGATACGTTTGGTTCGGTCGGCCGGTGGACTGGCTTTCTTTTCCTTCGGTGACGGCGGTCGATTTATAGACTCGTCGCCGAAGGAATCTTGCAAATTTAGCGGAAACATCACGCCACTTGCGACCTTCGTTCATGCAGATCGTGCATTCTTTGCCTATTGCCTTTTTTGAACTTCCGTTGTGTGGCGTGATGCTTAATCTGCAACACGTGCGGCGCAGGCGGAAGTGCTTCGCATGGCACTTTCGCCATATAATTAATGTATATTAATTATGAGATCGTCAGGCTCACTCGGGGCATGACATCCTCCCCTCCTTGGAGAAAGAAAACGGCGTTCTCGCAGAACGGCGTTTTCTCTATCGAACGCTATTATAATGTGCTTATATCCCGTATACAATTATAATATAATCGTTTTTTTCTAATTTAACCCGCTAATATAAGTATCTTCTTAGAGTACCTTTTTACAATATATTTGTTCTTATTTTCTACTTGCACTTATGATTTCTTGACAAATTTTAAATGTCGATGGTAAGTGGGGTTCGGGGTGCGCTGATATTTTTATTTTATCCAGTGCTTTTTTATTTTTTTTCTCTTTTTCTTTTATTTTATTTTCTCATTACAATTGCTGTGATAGTAATAGTAATTATAATTACAAATGCGCTTGGTACTGCTGTATATACATATAACATATGTGTGTTTTGCGGATGGTAATATTGATGTATATTGTCTTGTATTCCTGATAATTCGTTTCCTAGCTTTGTCAATTCGTCAGGATGTTTTATAACCTTTCTGTTTTTTAGGTGGGATATTTTATTATTATTTATTGTCCTAGTCTCGTTGACTGCAGGAAGGGTTAAATTAAACTTCGGCACGTAAATTTGAATTACTCGTGCCTCAATGCGCTCTTGTGTTTGTATGATGACGCTACTTATTGTAAATGTACACGGTACGTGTGTCTGAATTAGACTTATTTTTGAGATTTTAGTCACGTAATCCGTTCGATTTTTACAACGTGCCTCTAGTGTTTGTTCCTCGTGTGTTGCGACTAACCACGCATTGGTATTTTTCAAAGCTAAAGGGTTTTTCAATAAGGGCGGGTTGATGTTGCAATGGAATAAAACAAGCTGTGCGTGAGGTATTAACGAAATTCTTTTTTTATTTGAAAGGCCCATGTACGCCATTATGTGTGGAATATAACATCGTTCAAATGTCCGCCGCGACTTTTCACGGTGGCACGGATCCGAGTGGTCCAATTTTCAATGATTCTGCCGCATATATCTGGCTGAATTTGAGCGATGACCTGGGTTATGTTGACTTTAAGGGCATCGGTCGATTGCGGCTTATTGGCATAGACCTGCGACTTCAGAAAACCCCACAAAAAAAAGTCTAGCGGGGTCAAATCGTACGATCTTGGTGGCCAATTCACGTCACCTCTGCGAGAGATAACCATACCCTCAAATCGTTCATGCAGAATGTCCATCGTGGCGTCCGCTGTGTGGCACGTAGCGCCGTCCTGCTGGAACCACATGTCGTCCACGTCCATATCGTTCAATTTGGGCCAAAAGAAATTGGTTATCATCGTTCTGTAGCGCTCGCCATTGACGGTGATGGCCTCACCAACGTCGTTTTCGAAAAAGTACGGACCAATGACGCCGCCGGCCCAAAATCCGCACCAAACAGTAACTTTTTGTGGATGCATTGCTACCTGTTGAACCTCGTGTGGGTTGGCGTCATGCCATATACGGCAATTATGCTTGTTAATATAGCAATTCATCCAAAAATGCGCCTCGTCGCTAAAGATGATTTTTCGGTCAAAATTGGGGTCCTCTTCCAAATGCTCCGAAGCCCAGTCAGCGAACAAACGGCGTTGTCTATGGTCATTAACTTTGAGCTCCTGGGCCAGTTGGATCTTGTACGGGTGCAGGCCTAAGTCCCGACGCAAAATTTGCCAAGTTGAAGTCTGCGAAAAGCCGAGTTCTTATGCACGGCGAGGAATTGACTGCCTCGGGTTCTCCTGCACACTTTCACTTACAGCGGCGATGTTCTCGGCCGATCTAGCGTTCCTTTGACGTACGGGTGTTGGCAGATCGTTTACCGAACCGGTCGTTTCGAATTTGGCCACCAAACGTTGGAGAGTCGACTTTGAAGGGCCACCGCGCCTGTGGTAAAATGGACGCAACGCGCGCAACGTTTGCACTAACGAACACTCATTTTGATAATAAAGTTTTATCATTTGGACGTGCTGCTCAATCGTGTAACTTGTCATGGTGATTTGGCATCAGTAACTGAATAATAAACAACAAGTTAGACAGACGCCGCCAAAACAACATGGCCGCCACAGGCTGCCAACATCGACCCGCACCAATTGAAAAACCCTGTATTATGATAGGATGTGCTGCGCGTAAGTATTTAATAATTGGACACGATGTCGTTTAAGATGCAGCGAACATTTGTATTTCACATGGTATTTTCGTATCTATGCGATAAGTGGGTTTATTTTGTATACAAGTGTAGTGATTGTTTAATCTTATACACGAGTTTAGCTCGTTTTTATCTAACACTAGGTAAGTGTGCTCTGCAGTTTCTTCTTTGCAGTTTATATATAGACCGTGACTTCAGTTTGTGTCACGATGTCGAATCGACAAGTACGTACATGTGTTCACATATATCTTTTTTATTTTCTTGTGAATTATATTTTCTCCCTTTTGGTGTATGTATAAACAATATTGTGTGCGTGTGTGTGTGTGTGTGTAGGATTTGATAGGAATTATCATCGAAGTCGACGCTTGAGCTGGACATCGCCGGGTGACCATTTTTTGGGCTCCCGATCTGGAGGTGCGGCCAATTACACCGAGGCTGGCGGTGTTGAGGTGGCCCCGAAACCTCTCTACCTTCATTCCGAGTACTCCACCCTGTTCGCCGTCACGGTTCTCAGACTGGTGAGTTTATTTAATTTTCGATAAATAATTTAAGTCGATTCGCGTGCGTACGTAGGGTAGTTCGTCCCCCCTCTCGCTCCCGCGCATGGTCCAGGCCATGTGCGGGAGCGAGGAGGCATGGAAGGCGGCGGCCTCCTTCTCCAGGGACATAATGACCCGAAAGGAGGCCGCCGAATGGGAGCCCGTCGCAGGGAGCGATGGGAGAGGAGGCGGCGCTCCCCGGGTATAGGGAGCGGGCCCGAGATGGCGCCGGCCGAGGAGCCGCCCCCGACGAATCGGGGGCGGCTCCTCGGCCGCCTCGGGTCCGCCTCCGCTAGCGCGGGGGAGAGACGGGGTTAACCCGACTCCTCCCGCGCCATGGACATGGTAGGAAAGGGGAAATGGTGGTCTGTTTGAGGACGGGCCCCACTCCTCCAGCCTACCTCAAGTAGTGAGGGAGGCTTAGCAGGAGAGGTGGGTGGGTGTCCCCCCTCTTCTTAATTGAACCGGAAGGCCAGCCCGGCCGGAACTCCAGCCGGGGCACCGCATCTCTCAACTCCCCTCGGGGAAGAGGCGCGGTACTTGGGCGTGGGGCTCCATTGGAGCCCCGGGGCCGGGTGTCGGGGAGGGAGTGCCGGCGCAGTTCCCCCGACTCCCCACATTCCGGCCCGAATGATAGACACCCCGGTAGGGTTTTAGCCGGTAAGAGTCCGGCATAACCCCTGCCCCCCCAAGGGGCGGGGGTATCCATGAGGATTTCCCCACCGTGATAAAAAAAAAAGGGTAGTTCGTCCCTTTTTAATAGTATAGTTGACGTCGGAATTTCTCGCTAGGACCTCGTATGGTCCGAGCCATATCGTGTCTAACTTTTTGGAGCGTCCCCGTCGCACGGTTTCGTCGTGAAGTAGGACTTTGTCCCCTACACGGAACTCATTTGGTTTCGTTTTCCTATCGTAATATCTCTTTATGTTTTCTTTTTCCTCTTTGAAATTTTCTTTGGCGATCTTGTTTGTTGCTCGTAAGCGTTCCTTTATTTCCTGTGCGTAATCGTCAATAGTGTAGGTGGGTTTAGGCGGTGATAGGAGTGTAGACGGTATCTTCGCGCGATGTCCGTAGACTAATTCATAGGGGGTAAATCCCGTACTTGTGTGCGGCGTCGTGTTATATGTAAACATTGCGTAGGGAACCCATTCGTCCCAATTCGTTTGATCTGCGTTTATATAGTGACATAGATACCCGGCTAACGTTCGATGCGATCGTTCGAGCGCGCCATTGCTTTGCGGGTGATATGCCGTCGTTTGTATTTTCTCTATCCCTAGGAGTTTGCATGTATTTTTGAACATGCTGCTCAAAAAATTCGTACCTTGATCGATGAGGATCTTTGTAGATATCCCGTATTCTAACACTATTTTTGTCACGAATTCTTTCGCGATAGTATGCGCTTTCTTGGTTTGGTATCGCCATTGCTTTAGAAAATTTCGTCACGTTATCCTGGAACATTAGTAGATATTTGTTCCCATTGTGGGTTGTCGTTAGAAGTCCTACTATGTCTAACGCACACTTTTCAAATGGCTGATCAGATATGTCAGTCAATACTAGTGATGATTTTGTTCGCTGTGTCAATTTATTTTTTTGACAATGTTCACATTTACTTATGTAATTTTTTATATCGCGGGCCATTCCAGGCCAATTATGCGCTAATCGTATCCGTTTTAGCGTTCTTTTGATTCCTTGATGTCCCTCTAATGGTGCATCATGATATTCGTATAGTATTTTTTGTTTTTCTTCTTTAGAGTAATCTTGACGACTCTCGGTATCTTCTTCAATCTTGTCCACGTCTGCGGTGTAGATTGGTCCACTTATTATTCTGCTTAGCGCGTCGGCGTTCGTATTCGCCTTACCTATTTTATGAACTATTTCGTAGTCATATTCTTCTAATTTTAATCGCCACTTTATCAGGCGAGAGCCTGAGTGAGTTACATTGAAAAGCCAGACTAGAAGTTTATGGTCGATGACAATCTTAAATTTTATCCCGTACACGTATGGTCGGAAATGTTTGACTGCCCATACGATTGCGAGCAGTTCTTTTTCCGTTGTGCTATAATTTTGTTCGGCGTGTGATAAAATTCTGCTAGCGAAGGCTACCGGCTGGTCTTGACCTACCTTCCCCTGCGATAGTATGGCTCCGATGGCGTAATCTGACGCGTCGGTAGTAATGATAAATTCTTTCGTGAAGTCAGGGAACGTTAGGACTGGTGCGGTAGTCAATTTAGCTTTTAATATATCGAACGCGTTTTGTTGCTCTTGAGTCTATAAGAATGGCTCCTTTTTCTTGGTTAGCTTGGTTAGAGGTTTGGCGATTCGTGAGAAATCTTCTATAAATTTCCGATAGTAGCCTGCTAGCCCGATGAAGGATTGTATATCCTTTATTTTTTGTGGGGTAGGGAAGTTTAGGACGGCCTCTAGCTTCGTATGGTCCGGTAGAATTCCCTTTTCTGAAATTACGTGGCCCAAGTACACCACTTCTTTGCGTTAGAATTCGCATTTGTCTGGCTGCAGTTTTAATCGATTTTCGCGCAGACGGTTCAACACGTGTTTGAGTCGCGTATTATGTTCCTCTAGACTCGCGGCATACAGTACTATATCGTCGAGGTATACCAGACACTCGATTCCTTAAAGTCCCGTCAATACCGTGTGCATAAGTCTTTGGAATGTCGCTAGCGCGTTTTTTAGTCCGAATGGCATCCGATTAAATTCAAAGTGTCCGTACGGGGTTGAGAACGCAGTCTTCTTTTTATCGTGTTTTGCCATCTTGATTTGATAGTATCCCAAGGCGAGATCTAACGTTGTGAAATATTTCGCATTTCCTAATTGGTCTAGTATATCTGTGATATTGGGTAGTGGAAATGAGTCGCCTATGGTTAAATCATTCAACTTCCTGAAGTCGATGACTACTCGAAGTTTTGTTTTTCCGGATGCGTCAGATTTCTTGGGCACCACTAGGAGTGGAGCGTTCCACTGACTGCGGCTCGGACGAATTATCTGATTTCGCAGTATTTCATTTATTTGCGAATTGACTTCGTGATTATGCCTCGCCGGCAGGCGGTATGGCTTCACGTTTACGGGCGCGGTGTCGGATTGCACGTTTATCTCGTGTCGCACGGCGTCCGTGTGAGTTAATGAATCGCCTTCTAAATGAAATATATCGTTATAGTCAGCACAAATTTGTTCGATGGCTTTTCGTTCTTCGCTATTTAAATGTTTTACACGTAATAATTCTTTTACGCGGTCGGCGCGTGATATAGGCATCGCGTTGCGATAACTTGTTCGCGTCGCGTATACTTCCACGGAGTTATCTAGGGCTTCTAGAGTTACGTGCGGTATGCCCATTTCGATTTCTTCCTCGGTGGTATTTAATATGCTGATTTTGCAGCTATTGTTTGTTGGCTTTACTAAACAGTTGCCGATGAATATTCTAGGGCGTATTTCTTTAGAATATATCAACCCAGTTTTATTTTTATCTATCGTCGCGGGGACTATCGTCGCGCAGCGCGGTTTTAAACGGAGGACCGTATGGTTATACAGTTTCAATCGTGTATCCTTTAGCATGATCTGTCTTTTCTTCTAGTCGCAGTAGGCCCCTGTTGCTTGTAGGAAGTCGATTCCTACTATTCCTTCATAGTCGATAGGGAAATCATTGCGCACCACATAAACAGTGTGTTTGACAACTGTTTTTCCTAACAGGAACGTCGCTCGGAATCTTCCGAGGGTATATATCGTGTGCCCGATTATCCCAGTTAATGCTATTTGGTCCTCATCAATTAGGGTTTCATCCCTGATGTTTCGTAATTTAATAAAACTTATTGCGGAGCCGGTATCGAGCAGAAACGGTGTTTTCTCCTTTTTGAACTGTTTCACCGTTAAGTAGAGTAATTCTAATCCCGTTTCTTTTCTATTATTATTGTTTCGAGATTGTAATTGATTTATAGGATACGCGCGGCCGGGTTTGCGCCGTCTGCATTCTTCGTCGCGGTCGCTGTCCTCGTCGCTTTGCGTATTCTTCGCGAGGCTAATTTTTTCCTCGCGGAACTGCACCGTTCGCGGGCTCGGATTTCGCGTGTTTACAGTGTCTGCGGTGTGTGCGGGCGTCGTCCTCTTGTGGAGGTTTCTACATTCTTCGCGGTTATATCCCGATTTGTCGCAGAGAGTGCAATGTTTTAGAACATTGTTTACACGCGCGTTGCCCTCCGGTTTAGGCAGTGAGAACCGAGTCCCATATCGGCTACTGCGGCATTCTCGCCCGGTGTGACCCAGCTTTCCGCATTTTAAATATTTTAATACGGACGGCTCTCGCGCGGGCATACTATTTGCGTATCTATGATATCGCGTGGTCATTGCGATATCATTTGGGCGGCTGCTGCCGCTTCCTGCCCCTTTTACTCGTTCTTCTTCGACGGCTTCCGTCGGCTAATGTAGCGGGGGCGCAAGAGCGTACTATGATTTGTAGCTTTTCGTTTAATCCTAGTTGATAATTTATAAGCGCTTGTTGTTTGATGTAGCGATGTATCGTGCTTTTTTCGTGCTCTGAATATTCGTTACCGTTGGTGGTGGCCGTGAATAATTCGGTCGCTAATTTCTCTATCCGTTTACAACACGTGCTTCTTCCCCCGGTTGCTGGCGTGCGTAATTAAACTCGCGCTGTAATCGCGTGCTGGACTTTTTCCTCGCGTAACATTCTTCTAACGTATTTTTTAACGAGGCGCGGATCTCGATTTTTTATTTCGGTTAAAGCGATTCCTTTTAGTTTTGTGCAAACTATTGCCCGTACTAATGCAGCTTCATCTGCAGGGTGTATTATCTCGAATGCGTAGTCACATGCAGTGAGGAATTCTATTAATCTTTCCTCATTTGATCCATCGGAAGGTAGAATATGGTCTTTCGCTTCGCGCAGCCTGCCGTGATTCCTTGGGTTACGGCCGACGTTATCTATCTCTTGTAGTCTATTATAGGAATCTCGCTCATATGGCTCTATTGGCGCGGCGTCGGTGAGAGATATTCCGACGTTTCTTTGCGCGAGTATTTGCGCTGTCGTGGCGGATGTATTTTTTAGATCCTCTATGCCTTCGATTATTATTTCAAGTAAAGCAAACAATCGATCCGCATCTATCCCTAAACTTCCTGTTATTGGTCGGTCCGGATTCGACTGAATGTTTTCAAATTGCGGCGCGAATTTCTCACGGGGTTGTTGTGTCCCGTCAATTGGTGTCGTTGTCAACGTTTTCCGCATTTTGGCTATTTCTTTATCAATCGCGTATCTCATTTCCCGGTTTCCTACAATTTCCGCGGACGTATCCGGTGGTGGTGTGACAGACATACTGTCCTCTCTAAATATTTTATTTGGATCGAAAATATCGCTATCGTACGACGATAAAAAGAATTCTCCTCTGAGGGAGGGATTATTCGGCATTCGGCTGATTATTAGCCTCGCACTCTTATGTTTTATTTCGGACGTTTTCGCTCGCTCGCATTCGTCGATAATTATGAGGGAAGCATCGGACGCACCTTTCGCTTTGTCAAATTGTGTAACTCTATTTGCTTGGTCGGGTAAATCAAATTCTTCCTCAGAAGAGTAATAATATTCTAGGTTTTTCTGAACGCGTTCCGCGATATCTTGTACGGCTGACTCAGCAAGGTGTAATAATTTAACCGTAGGAATCTGCATGAGTCGCCTAATAGAGTTTAAAGCGGGTTCACTATGCAGCCACGATTTGTTTTTTAAATGTGCGTACGACTCGAGATGTCCCTCTGACATTCGCAATAATTACTCGATACAATTATCGTAATTCGTTTTTCGACTTACATTAGCGCATACTATATGTTGCTGTACTGCGAACGGCTCGAACTGGCTGGCGTCTGGACGGTGATACTGTTGCGGTAGGTCGGTACCTCGGTGTCGCAGTCTCGCTGTCGTTCTCGGGTCCGTTGTCGCGATTTCCGTTGCTCAACTGGTCGCTGCCCCTGATCGGTTCTCCAGTAGTTGATGTTCGCGTTGACGGCTTGGGCTTTCCTCTCCTTGATGAGCTTTTCCGGGGACGATACTGCTTGGTGCCTCTCTATGGGTCGGCAGTTTTCCGTCAGTCTCGGCTCCACTTTGCTAGTCGTAATACGATTTTCCTGGCGGCTGTCCTAGCTGACTACTGCACTCGTTGGCTCCTTCAGTGTGTTTCGAGCCTCTTATTCACTCACTCTCCTCCTTGACTTTACCACTGTTTTCCGTGAAATACTTTTCACGAATATTTCTCGTTTTTTGTTTCAGATGCAGGCTGTCAATATTTTAAAACAATCCCACCGCTGCCACCAATTTGTTGCGGGATCGGAAACGAGACAGTGGTGAAGGAGGTGTTTTAATAAAACTTAGATTTATTTTGGAAAGGAGTCTTACTGACTTAACCCTTTGCTAGCGCGTTACAAAATATAGTTAGAGATATAGTTAGAGAATATAACTTAGAGATAGATACGTCTGGTTCGGTCGGCCGGTGGACTGGCTCTCTCTTCCTTCGGTGACGGCGGTCGGTTTATAGACTCGTCGCCGAAGGAATCTTGCAAATTTAGCGGAAACATCACGCCACTTGCGACCTTCATGCAGACTGTGCATTCTTTGCCTATTGCCTTTTTTGGACTTCCGCTGTGTGGCGTGATGCTTAATCTGCAACACGTGCGGCGCAGGCGGAAGTGCTTCGTATGGCACTTTCGCCATATAATTAATGTATATTAATTATGGGATCGTCAGGCTCACTCGGGGCATGACACAGCCATGTCCGGTCATCACCTGCACCAGAGTAAATGTCAGTCCGCACCCCCTCCTGCCTGAAAATTCTTCCAGGCAGGGGCGGACAGCCGTCGTCATTAGCTGCCAGAACTCCCGCGGGGCGGACATCGCGTCCGCCCACCGTTCCAGAGTTCGGGCAGCCACTCAGGACCTCAGGGCCGCCAGTAACCTGGCCGTTAGTACCCCTCCCCCTCGCGGAGCTACCTGACTCTCCAGTAGAGGACACTACGTTCCTTCGCAAGGAGCTCCACGAGGGAGGGGGGAGCCGCCAGGGTCGTCGCCGCCATATATGAGATGGAGCGGAACCCCCGAATCGCTCTCACGACCACCGCCCTCAGCGCCTGACGCATCAGGTTTCTGCCTTGGGTGCTGGCCAACAGTTGGGGCGCCCATATCGGCGCCCCATAGAGGGCGATCGAGAGAACCACTCCAACATATAGGCGGCGAGCGTGCCAACCCGGACCCCCCTGGGTCTGCATAATTCTGACAAGACTTGTGCTAGACCTGCATTTTTGACCCGGGTGGTCAGGTCCTTAAAATGGGCTCTGAAGTCCCATTGGCTGTCCAACGTCAGGCCCAGATACTTTATCTTGGGCCCGACGCGGGTGCGGACTTCATCCACTAGAACCTGGGTTTCCGGTGACGCCCCGCGGCTGCCGTCGTGAAAATAGACGGCCTCCGTCTTTTGGGGCGCCACCTTCAGACCCAGGTTACTTATGGTGCCCACCACCGTTGCGAAGGCTGGGGGAGGCCTTCCGCGTTGAGGTAGGCCTCCCCCAGCTCTCCCCCCCGGCCATCACTAAGGTGTCATCTGCATAACAGATGACGTGGCAGCCAGGGGGAGCGGCGTTCATAAGACCCTGTCGAACGCGATATCCCATAGCAGGAGGCCTAGAATGGACCCCTGCGGAACATCGCGTTCCATTATCCGCCGGCCCTGGACCCCGCCCTGAACCTGATAGGCGAGGTCTCTGTCCTCAAAGTAGGCCGCTAGGATGCGCCGGAGATAGGCAGGCACTCGATGATATTCGAGCGCCCGCCCAATCTCCGGCCAGGGCAGGGTGTTGAAGATATTGATGATATCTAAGGATACCGCCAACAGCACCACGCCCCCTCCATGACGGCACAGGTCAGGTCCCGGATGTACTGGACGGCGTCCAGCGTTGACCGTCCGGGCCTGAACCCGAATTGCCTGTCGTGGAGGTCCGGCCCCTCTGAGGACATATGCTGGACGAGGCGGTTCGCAATGATGCGCTCCAGCATCTTGCCCGCCTCGTCCAGCAGGCAAATCGGCCTGTAGGCCGGCGGTCCTTCGGGTGTCTTATTAGCCTTCGGGAGGAGGACCAACTTGGCCCTCCTCCATTCTAGGGGGAAAACCCCCTGAGGCACCCGTTGAAGACATCCCGCGTAGCTACGGCCATGCTCCCTTCGCCGAGGGCGAGAGCCCAGGTGCGGCCAGGAATGCCGTCGGGACTAGGGGCTTTGCCCTTGGTCCCCAGCTTTTTCCTGGCCCTGATGAGCTCATCTAGGTCGACCTCCAGGTCCTCGCTCCAATTACCTCTCTCTGGGGGGGGGATCCGAGGGGGGCCCCCTCTACCTTCGGAAAGAGGGTGTCGAGGAGCCTCTCGAGAACCTGGGGTCCATTGACTTGTTGGTGGAGGCGCCCACGGACGGATCTTACCGACCGTCCGCTTGTACGGGCGCCCCCACGGGTCTTCATCCAGGGAGCTCACTAATTGCTCCCAGGTTCTCTCCTTTGCTCGGCTATGGCGACCGTGAGGGCCTTTTTCGCAGCGCGATAGCCCTCCTTTTCCCTCGCGGCATCCCCGTTGTCCTCTCGGGCCCGGGTTATTTCCTTCTGGCCCGAATGCAATCCTGGCGGAGTTCGGCATCGCCTCGCTCCACCGGTAAGCTGCTGGGCGACGACGGGAGTGGGACCGGGGCATCGCAACGTCGCAAGCCGACGTCACGATGCCCGTTATCTGCCTAGCCCCTTCCAGGGTGCCGGCGTCTCACTCACCCGGCACCTCTCCGCGTGCCAAGTGACCACGAGGACGGCCGCCCGGAACATGTCTGCGTTTAGTTGACTAAGGGCCCATCTTGGGGGGGGAGAAGCCTGGTTCCCCCCTTTAGGTGGCAGTTCAGCACCTGCGGAGGGACTTGGGGACCGAGGGTCCAGAGAATTTATCTGTGATGAGACAAGTTCTCTCCCTCGGTCACCATTGCCCACTCCCGGAAAATCCAGGCGGCCGAAGGGGAGGCCCAGGTCTGATCAATGACCGACTCCCTATTCAGCCGCACACAGGTGTTGGCCGACCCCCTGTTCATCAACAGGAGGCCGAGTCCCGCCGCCCAGCCGATCACGGCATCGCCCCTCCGGGGATCTCCCTGCTGGGGACGACAACCCCACACCGTAGAGTGGGCGTTGAAGTCCCCAGCGACCATGACGGGGGTGGTACTGCCGCACCACATCCCCGATCTCGTCCAGGATCCCCATTACGGTGGGCAACTCACCAAGATCGGCCGCATTTCTGCGGTGGAGGAGATACACCCCTACCACAGTGATGGGCCCCCAGTCAACCGCCACGTACGAGGTCCCCTTCTTCACATTTGTTGGGAGGGGACCCCGTATCGGGATGCGCCACCATGGCCACCAAGCCGTCCGGGCTCCCGAACCAGTTAAGACTGGACACCGGAACCCACAATGGCTCTGTGACCAACCCCAGCCCGGCCCCCAGTTCCTTCAGCCTTTGGGCTAGAAAGTCCTGGGCTTGTCGGCCGTGGCCGAGGTTGGTTTGCAGGACCCGGAGAAGGGGCGCGAAAGCTAAGCTTTCGGCCCTTCCTCCGGGCTACCCACCTCTACCCCTACAGAGGGAGCCTCAGGCGACAGGGGTGTCGCACCGGCTCCGTCTGTGGAGGCTTCTGCCATGATGGCTTCAATCACGAGTGCCTCACCTACAGGTGCCTCGATTATTGGTGCCACCGTAGGAGTGCAGGAAGATCCTACCTCGACGTGTCCTTCGTCTGGGGAGTATGAGGAGAGGTCCGTAATATGGGAAGTCAGAGGGGGCGCATCCTTCGACTTCCCTCCTTCTAGGGCTGTTGGGGGTGAGCACTCCGGCATCACCCTCCTCATCTTTTCGGCCTCCAAAGGTCCGGTATCTCCTCCTGGCTCCTGGTCCGCAGGCTCCACAATGTCCCCTTTGGCCGCTCCCCTCTTCCTGACGATCCTCTGTTGGAGCGGCTCCTCCTGCTCCGCGTCCCTGTGGACCATGACTTGGACTACCACCATCCATGGTTCTAGCTCTATAGGGGAAGGAGTGGAGTTTCATCCCTCCTCTCCCGGCTCCTGTACTCGGTCCCTCGCTGAGAGGGAGACCGGTCTGGTTTCCCCCTTCCTTTCCGGGGGTCCCTTTGAGTAGTGGGGGGAAAGGCTCCAACCCCCTCCCCACTCCTTCCTTCCTCTAGAGTTCTCTTCCTCCCCCTCCTCCCCCGATTCCTCGGGAGTTTGCAGGCCGGCTCGCCGACCTTATGGTCGGGCGGACCCCCTTTCTCGGCGCACACGGCGCACTTTGCCAAGTCCGCCCCGCGTTCCTTGGCACGGTGGCCGGGGTTACCGCAACGATAGCAAATATCGCTGCGATCGGCGGTGTTTTTGCACCGCTCGCCCACATGACCGCGTTCCAGACACTTGAAACACAGCTATGTGCGAGCGAGCAACACCACCACCTCGGCGCGGGTCCAGCCTACCTAGACCCGCTCCGCAGCGGCGACCTTCGCGGCCGCCGCCTGCGAACACCGCACCACAACTATCCCTCGCACGGACACACCCGCGGGCGAGCTCCGGTCTCTGGACCCGATACTCGGAGCCCTTTTCAACCGCCAGCTTGCGGAGCTCCTCCGCAAGCCGGTCGGCTGATGCCCCGGCGTTGAGACCAGGCACCTCCACAAGCAAGGCCCCCGTAAATGCCCGGCGGTCCCTAGAGAATCCCGGGATCTCCAGGTCCGCCGGCCTGATACGGCGCCTGGCGTCTGCCATGAAATGGGCGGACTCGCCATTAGGGCACGTGAGGGTGACTGCGGCTGACCTCGGCGGCTTCAGCTTCTGCCCCCCCTTCTACTTCCCCGAGGTGGGTTGGGGAGGAGGGTTGGCGGGAGGAAGAGGTCCTCTCCTTACCTCTTTCATCCTCTCCTTCTCCCTCCTGCTCCTCACCGCCGTCCATTCCCTTTCTCCTTCCACTGATGTCCGGGTAGGCTGAGGCTTATTGGTGGGTCCCACTTTCTTCTCCTCTCCTCTTGCCCGGGCAACCGCCTGCGAGTATAGCATAACCCCCTCGCTCTGGGGGATGCCCTGTCCCCGGGCATCCCTTCGCCGGGTTCAGTATGGCAACCTTCGCCCCCCGAATGGCTGCCACTTGCTTCCTCTTCTCTTCCTGTCGCTTCCTCCGGGCGTTCCTTTTCTGGGACTTGGTCCCGGGGATCTTGGGCGCGGGCTTTCCAGTCCCCTTCCGCCCCCACTCCCGGTCAGGTTGGCTGTCGTCTTTCCCACCGAGAGGGGGACAGGGTCGGGAGCCCCCGCTCGTATCACTGGCCCCAGGACCACATCCCTTGGCTTGCTCTTCATGGTCTCCCCCCTCATCGACGTGAGCCGGTCAAGCTCCTGTGTCAGGAGCTCATGTGCCTTGTTCCCCAGGTGAAGGCCCTCCCTCTCGTCGATCCATTCGTCGATCCTCCTTGATAATTTGTCGTAAGACTCCCTGGTCCCAGCATCCAGGTTGCTGATCATTAAGGAGTCCTCGAGCTCCTTCTTCTGCCCCTGTACCTCCGGTCTGTAAACCTTCGGCATCGGGGCAGTGGCCTCTTCTCTCCTAAAAAGGTCTAGATTATCATTGTAGACCTTAATCTTACTTTCATCCACTTTCATATTCTCTGTGGAACTAGATTCCTCCAGGATGGAAGGCTTCACTGCCTTCATCTTCTTGAGCCGCTTCCCTTTCTTCCGGCTCGACGGTCTCTTCTCTCCCGTTCCCACTCCGAGAGGGTGGGGTCACTACCGGACACCACGTCGGCGTATGTCCTTCTCCTGGCTGTTGTTGGGGGAGCGGGAGTAGGAGCAGAACCGTTGGCAGCCACATCCTGGCCGCACTAAGCTGCTCCTCGAGCTCGCGGTTCCGCATCTTCACCTCCTTTAACTCCTCTCTCAATGCCGACATCTGTTTCCAAACCTCGGCGGCGGCATCCTCTTCCCCATCGTATGTCGCGATCCTCGCAATGAGGGTCGACAGGACAGCCTCGGAGGTGGCCACGGCACCGTTCAGCAGTGCCTGGTAGGACCCTTTTAACGTTTTGCACCTTTTTTTTCACGCAGGAGAAACCCATCATGGGTATCCTTAATCGGGAACCAGAAGGCCAACCCGATCAGTCACTGATTGGGGCACCGCGCTCTGACCCCCTCCTTGCGAAGGGGGGCTTGGGGGCGCGGTACTTAGGGCGTGGGGCACCCTTGGGGGGGTCGAGGGTTATGTCGGACTCTTACCGACTAAAACTCCTGCGGGATGTCTACCGTCCGGACTGGTGTGGGGGGAGTCAGGGGAACTGCTCTCGCATTCCCTCCCCGACACCCCGGCCCCAGGGCTCGGTATGGGAGCCCCACGCCCTAAGTACCGCGCTCCCAAGCCCCCTCTGCAGGGAGGGGTCAGAGCGCGGTGCCCCGATCAGTGACTGATCGGGTTGGCCTTCTGGTTCCCGATTACGAGAGGGAGAGAGGACATCCACTCTCCCTCCCCGCCCCCCTCCAGTGTGCACACCGGTCGAGGGGGGCGGAGGAGTGAGGTCCGTCACCAAACGGGCCTTCACTCTCCCCTTCCTTCTTGTCCGAGGCGCGCGATGAAGGTCAGTTACCTCCGACCTCCCCCGCGCGTACGGAGTCGAGCCCGAGGCGGCCGAGGGAGTCCCCGAGGAATCGGGGGCCTCTCCTCGGCCGGCGCCACCTCTGGCTCGCTGCCTAACCCAGGGGAGCGCCGCCCCGTCCGCCGCTCCCTTCGACGAACTCCCGGGCGACGCTCCCACTCTGTGGCCTCCTTCCGGAACATTACATCCCTCGCGAAGGAGGCCACTGCTCCCCACCCCTCCTCGCTCCCGCACATGGTCCGGACTAAGTGCGGGAGCGAGATGTCCCCCTCCTGGCACCCCACCGCCCGAGAGAGGACACTGCGTTGCGGAGCCCACGCCTGACAGTGTGTCAGGGTGTGCTCCACAGTGTCCTCAAGCACCGGGCAGTAGTGGCATCGTGTGGTGGGTTCCTTTCCGATCCGGTGTAGATACGACCCGAAACAACCGTGTCCGGTCAATACCTGCACCAGATGGAACGTTAATCCACGCCCAGCCCTGTCCGCCATCTCGGTTAGACAGGGGCGGACAGCCTCGGCCGTTCGACTCCCGAATCCCCGGGAGTCGGACAGCAAGTCCGCCCACTTCCCCAGGGTCCGGGCTCTGGCCTAGAACTTCAGGGCCCTCATTCCCCTGGCCGTTAGCCCCCCCTCCTCGCGGAGCTCACACACCCGCCAATAGAGAATATGTCTCTCCTCGGCGATGAGCTCCACAGGAGGGGAGCCGGCCAGGGCTCCCGCCATATGGGATACGGTGCGGTACCCCCGAATGGCCCATATGACCACCAGCCGCAGCGCCTGGCGCATCAGGCGCTTACTGCGGTCGGTGGCCGCCAGCTGGGGCGCCCAAATAGGCGCCCCGTACAGGGCCATCGAGAGCACCACACCGACGTAAAGGCGGCGGGCTCTCCATCCTGGACCTCCCCGGACGCACATCAGGCTGGCTACTTTTAACCCTGCCCCGCGCACCCGGGGGGCCAGATTCCTAAAATGGGCCCGGAGGTCCCACCGACTGTCCAACGTGAGGCCCAGATATTTCATCGTTGGTCCCACTCGGACGTGGACTCCATCGACGCGGACTCGGGTCGGCGGCGGCGCCCCGCAACTGCCATCATGAAAAAACATGCATTCAGTCTTATGGGGCGCCACCCTGAGACCCAGGTCCCGGATTTCACCCACCACCAATGCTAGTGCCACCTCCACTTGGAGGCGGGCTTCCCCCCAGGTATCCCTCTCGGCAAGCACCAATGTATCGTCTGCGTAGCAGACTACATGGGCCCCGAGGGGGAGGGGAATGCGCAGCACCCGGTCGAAGGCGATATTCCACAACAGGGGTCCCAAAACGGACCCCTGTGGAATACCGCGCTCCATAACGCGCCGGCCTTGAACCCCGCCTTTTTTTAGCGAAAGCGAGGTCTCTGCCCTCGAAGTAGGCTGCCAGGGCCCGCCGGAGATAGACGGGCACACCTTGAAATTCAAGGGCCCTGCCTATCTCCGGCCAGGGCAGGGTGTTAAAAGCATTAGTGATGTCTAATGACACCGCCATCAACCAACACCCTGCCCCCTCTCCACGACCGCCCGGGTCAGGTCCAGGACGCACTGGATCGCATCTAGCGTCGAACGTCTGGGCCTGAACCCGAATTGGCGGTCGTGGAGGCCCAGCCCCTCCGAGGACATGTGCTAGACGAGGCGGTCAGCTATGATGCGTTCGAGCATCTTGGCCGCCTCGTCCAGCAGGTAAATCGGCCTGTAAGTCGACGCGTTCCCGGGCACCTTGCCCTCCTTCTGGAGGAGGACCAGATTGACCCTCCTCCACTCTGGAGGGAAACCCCCCTCCTTTAGGCACCTGCTCATGGTAACTCGCGTTGCCTCGAACAGGTTTCCTTCGTCGAGGGCGAGAGCCCAGGCGCGGCCAGGAATTCCGTCGGGGCCGGGGGCTTTCCCCCTGGCTCCAAGCCTTTTCCTGGCCCCGGCGAGCTCCTCTGGATCGACCTCCAGGCTCTCGTCCTAGTCCCCGTCCCGTAACTCGGGGCCGGGGATTTGAGGTGGGCCTCTTCCTGCCCTCGGAAAGAGGGCATCCAGGAACCCATCGAGAGCCTGGCGGTCTAGAGTCTCCATTACCGAGGACGCCCACGGACGCAGTTTTCCCACTGTCTGGTTATACGGGCGCCCCCAAGGATCCTCATCCAGGGAGCTCACTAGTTGCTACCAGGCTCGTCGTTTCCCTTCGACGATGGCGGTCTTTAGGGTTTCCCTCGCAATGAGGTACTCTTCCTTCGCCCTTGCGGCATCCCCGTCTCGTCGCCGGGCCCGGGTGTACACCCTTCTGGCGCGGACGCAGGAGTCCCGGAGTTCCGGGATCTCCCGCGTCTACCAGTACGCAGCCCGGCGCCGACGGAGGTGGGACCGGGGTATCGCAAGCCGACCCCACGACACCCACTATCTCCCTGGCCCCCTCCTGGGGGCCAGGGTCCCACTCACCCGGCATCCCATCCAGATGCCAGGTGGCCGCAAGGACGGCCGCCTGAAACCTGTCCGAGTCCAGTTGACCAAGGGCCCATCTCTTAGGGAGGAGGGGAAGGTTCCCATCTCCTGGGCGGCGGTCCAGCACCTGCCCAGGGGCGGGGACGTGGAGGGCCCACACTATGTGTCGGTGATCCGACAATGATTCGCCCTCCACGTCCACCGCCCATTCCCGAAACATCCGGGCGACCGAGGGGGAGGCCCACGTCAGGTCAATGACCGATTCGCTTCCTCCTCCTGGCCTTACGCAGGTGCTGGCGGACCCCCTATTCATTCAGGAGTAGGTCCAGTCCCGTCGCCCATTCGACCAGGACCCTGCCCCGAGGATCCCTTTGCCGGGGACTGCACCCCCACTCTTCCGAGTGGGCGTTGAAGTCCCCGGCTATGACCACTCCCGGGTGGCACTGCCGTACCACCTCCCCGACCCTGTCGAGGATCCTCGTTATGGGGACAGGATCTCCTAGGCCTTCCCTATTTCTGCGGTGGGGGAGGTATACCCCTACCACAGTGATGGGCCCCCAATCAACTGCCACAAACGAGGCACCCGCCTTCCTGAGACGACAGGAAGGGGACCCCCGTTGCGGGTTGAACCAGCACAGCCACCGAGCCATCAGGGCTGCCGAACCAGCAAGGATTGCTGGGCGGCACCCAGTTTGGCTCGGTGGCTATTCCCAGCTCGGCCCCCAGTTCCAGGATCCCACAGGTGTGCCCACAGGTCCTGGGCCCGGCGGCCGCGGCCGAGGTTGGCCTGTATGACCCGTAATGGCGTGAAGGCTTGGCCGTTCACGCCTCCTCCGGGCGGCCTGCTTCCGCCCCTTCTTGAGACTCCCTGCGGCTTAGCCACGCCAATCCCGCAAGAAGGGGTTTCAGCCGTGGTGGCTCCAATCGCAGGCTCCTCTGTGGAGGTATAGGGGAGCCTTACCTGTGCCGTCCCCTCCCCTGGGGAGTATGGGGAGGGACAGCTTAATGGGGGAGTCACGGGTGCGCCCGGCTCCCCCTGTCCTACGGTTGGTGGGAGTGGGTCCTGGGACACCACCCTCCTCACCTTATCCACGGCGTGGGACGGGGTCTCCTCTTCATCCGTCGAGGTCTGCTGCTCCATTGTGTCCCCCTTCCTTTTCCTCTGGGGCTGTGGCAGGATCTCCTCCTCCTAGGTGACGGGGGTGAACAGGGATACTTCCGAATCCCCTTCCTCGGAGAAGGCCAGTCCGCTCTCCGGCCATTCCCTTGTTGGGGAGGAGAACGGTATGATCTCCTCCCTTCCAGGATCAATATCCTGAGAGGCCTCTCCTTCCAACTCCCCCGTTGCGGGAAGAACCGGCCTGGTCCCCCCCGATCCTGAGTCCTTCATTTCCGGAGGGGTCAGTACGACCCCCTTCCCCTCAGGATACCCCGTTGAGGAGGGGGCCAGGCCAGCTCCCTCCCTTTGGTGTGCGGGGTCCAGTTGAGCACCGTTGGGGGTGCGGGCCTCCTCCACCTTGGTCCCTTCTGGATTCCCCTTCCTTTCCTTCCCTCCTTGATTCCTCCCCTTCTTCTTTCTCTTCCGAGAAGCGGGAGGTTTGTAGGCAGGCTCTCCGATCTTATAATCCGAGGGCCTGGCCGCTTTTACGCACACCGGACAGTGTGCTGCCGCTTCGTAGGCCGCGGCACGGTGGCCGGAGTTACCGCAGCGGTAACAACACTCGCTGCGGTCGACGGCACCCGTGCACCGCTCGAGCACATGTCCCCGCTCCAAACAGCGGTCACATAGCTGCGCGCGATCGGGCAGCGCCGTTACCCCGGCGCGAGTCCACCCACGCGGACCCGCACCGCTGCGGTGACCTTAGCGGCCACCGCGAGCGGGCACCTCATCACCGCGGCTGCAGTCCCCCCCTGGGAGATGCTTATCCCACTCACGGAGACTTCTCCTTGTGGGCATCCCCCAGCGAGGGCCATAGCGGCCGTCACCTCTTCGGCCCCGATCGTCACATCCAGACCGGTCAGTCGCACGGCCGCGACATTAACCGGCCTCCGGTTCCGATAATCGGGGCCTTTCTCCGCCGCCAGCTCGGAGGCTAGGAACCTCGACCAGTAGCCCTCCATTGAGGGCCTGGCGGATCCTGATGGGTCCGTCGATCCCGACGTCCACCAGCCGGATGCGGTCCTGGCCTCCGCCATAAAGTTTTTATACTCCCCGCGGGGGCAGAATACTGCGACGCCCGCCGATCTTGGCGGCTTAGGCACCACCTGCCCAGTGGTCTTCTTCCCCTTTCCGGATTTAGGGGGTGGAACGAAGGGGGAAGGACCAATCCTCCTCTCCTCCCTCTGTTTCCGCTTCTCCCTTCTCCCCAGGACCTGAGACCATAGCTCACTGCCCTTGGTCTCCGTCACAGGGGGAAGGGATGGGCAGGAGGAAGGGCCGTTATCGGTCCCCTGCTTGACCTGTTTACCTTGCTTAGGGGGGACATTGAGGGCCCTCCATAGGGCCACCTGTGCCGGGTCCATTTTTGTCCCTCCAAGCTCCTTTGCCGGAAGTCCCCTCATCGGTTCCTCCCTCCTTACCGATGATGCTTCAGGCCTTCGTTGACCACCAGACAGGTCTTGATTTGATGGTCCGTCCGCCTGAGTCCTCTTCTTCTTCCCCTCCTTTATCTCCCCCCTTGTGGCTTCACCACCTTCTCCCCCGCCGTCAGCTCCCGCCCCCTTCAGGGGTGGAGGCCTATCGTAGGGGAGTCGGAAGTGTCGCCACCGGGGCCTCTCGGGGGTGTCCTCAACCTCCCTCCTGGCCTTGCCCTCAGTCCTTCCCTTTCCTTCAACAGCCGGTCTATTTGTCCGGACAACTCTCTGTAGGCCGGCTGACCATTCTTCAGTCTCGCTCTCCTGTCCACCAGCCTCATGATGTGGCCGATCAACCGGTCATAGGTTGCCACCTGCTCCGGGGTGAGGGCGGAGCTGGACATATAGTCGTCCAGCTCCTTCATCACCCCGCGAACAGCCGGCCTCCAAGCCGGTATGGGGGGCTCCTCCGGCAAGTTATTGTCGAAGGACGGTATGTCGCCGGAGGAGTCCCCGGCCTCCTCCTCTGACGAGCTGAAGGAGAAGGAGACTTGGGTCATCACCCTCTTCTTCACCTTCTCTTTCCCTTGCCCGGGTCCCGTAGCCTCTTCTGCTGTTGAGCTGCCCCCGGCGGCCTCGGCATAGGTCCTTCTTCCTCTGGAAGCTGGGGAAGGGGGGATGAGAGCTGTCTCGACGGAGGCCTTCGCGGCCTCTAGCTCTTCTTCGAGCCGTCTATTTTCAACTCGCATCTTCCTAAGCTCCTCTCGGAGCTCCCCCAACTCCCTAGCAGTCGCCGACCCTGCTTCCTCCCTGTCCGCGTCCGCTCCCGTCCTCGCGATCAGAGTCCCTATGATCAACTCCGAGGCGACCAGGGCGCGGTTAATCAGTCCGACATACGTCCCTTTCAGGGTTTTAGACCTGTGGGCCATCAGTCATATTGCCCCTAGCGCCCTGCCCGCCTTGGAGGCCAATTCCGGCGATGTGGCCTCCCTAATTATGGCCCTACACATCGGGTCTCTGTAGATCTCCTCAGCAGGGCGCCCGTCCTTGAGCGAACGGAATATGCCCCTGCTGAGGAGATCCCGGGCCACCTATTCGTTTCTGGCCAGTTCCTCCTCTTTCCTCTCTTGTTTCTCCCTCTCCTTTCTCTCTCTTATCCCTATCCCTTTCCCAGTTACCGGAACCAGTTGCCTCCCCCTCTTCTTCCTTTCCGGTTCTAGGGTCACCTCCACGACTGAGGACGACCCTTCGCTACTCGTCGTCCCCCTCGGCCTCTTGGTCCTGCCGCTGTTGTGACCGGTGCCTGGTCTCCTTGTCGTTGGCGTCCTCTCTCCCTCTCCCGCTGCCAATGCTGCTCGCGACCTGAGAGGGCTGCTCCATCCTTTGCAACACGACTCAGGGCTGGGGGCCAAGCAGGATGTCTGAGCGAATCACCGGACCGGAGCGGACCGGTGGTCCGCTCGGACCCACTCCCCTCCCCAGCCCGAGCCGCGGTGCCCTCCTTCACCCCCCTGGTGGATAGGGGGTCGTTGTTTGCCACCCCTTTCTTGGGAAGGGGGCAGGCCTAGCAACGCCCGGTACCCCACTCGCGTGGGGACCCCGGGGGTGTACGTCCCGCGTCGGGTGGCCGCCCTCAGATTCCGACGGGCTCACCTTGCTAGCCCTGCGGTCAGGGCAGCATGCCTGGCTTGACGCCAGGGAGAGCCGTGGTCCGCTCTCGTAAGACGGCCCCCCGGCAGCGAATCCGCTGGGGTCCGCCGCAATCACCTCCCTGGGAGTGGGAAGGTGTGCTCCTGCCTCGCGACCACCTACCACCCCGTGTCCACCATCCGTCCTATAAAAATCGCCCGCAGACGGTAAGCTCATGGACGGGTTGCTACACCCGTCCGTTAGGGACTTAGAGTCCGAAGACTCTGGGTTGTTTTTTAAAAGTTTTTCGGTGGTCATCATTCTGTTCCCACGAGTACGGCAGGAAGGGTGCGTCGATCCTGAGTAGAGCCCCCGTATTACCCAGGATAAGGCTAGCATGTCCCCGTGATGCGCCAGGTGCCACAGGTGAGGAACCACAAGCGACAGGTCACGCACCTGACATTCATCCCATAAGCATGGCATGCCTCAACCGTAGGATTACGTGGTGTTTTACAGAGGACCCGCCTTGCGGTCCGGTCAATAAAGGCAAGACGGCCCCAGAGACATGACCTAGGGTTACGGTGTGATAGGCTAGGGTCTGCCGGGGTTCGCCTGGATCCCCCATGGGTGCCAAAACACCCTGGCCCCTCGCAAAAGTGTGGGGTTGTATGTGTCTCACAACTACCGGTTTGAATTCAGGATTTTCCTTCCCCTAGATCGGTTGCCTTCACCCGGCTCACGAGCCCGCTCTGCCCGCGCTGTAGGGACCTTTGGATCGTACGAATACGGTCCTCCAGTCCTTATGTAAAACTTGAAGGCAGCTGCCCCTCCAAGAGTGTTACGGACGCTCTTAGTGTGGTCCCTCCATATAGGCCACCCCGGCATGATAGAACCTGCCAGGGGTTGAAACCCCCGCCGATACAGCCCTGTACATCATTGGGACACGCAAGCTCCCCCATCACGTCAAGGTGGCGTCCACGAGGGAGACGACACAAGCCGAACCGCGCCGAGTGCACGGCCAACCTCCGAGGCCAGTTCTGCCGACCCAGAATTACAACGTAATTCGACGACAAATAATTTGTCCTCGATGTAAAACATATAATTAACAAGTAAGTATAAATTAATAACATTTATATATTAATAATGTATGTACGTGACGTATACAGGGTGGGTGATTATAAGTTGCCAACCCGAAATGTGAAGGTAGATTGAGTTAAGGCAAACATAAAAGTCCCATACCGTTTTGCGAGATTCGCAATAATTATCGAGTTATTAATGACAGAAATCTGAGGAGTGGTAGCGCGCCGGCATAGATGATTGGAGAAGCGTTGCAGGTACTTAGGCCGCAGCGCGGCCCAGTTGATCCAGCAACTGTTGCCGGTGCGCGGCGAGGGGAAAGACAATGCGCTGCTATTCGTTGTTTTATCTCGCCGGACCTACGTCTCGCCGCACGCCGCCAACAGTCGCTAGGTCGAATGGGTCGTGCTGTGGCCTGAATAGCTGCAACGCTTCTCCAATCGTCTATGTCGGCGCGCTCCCATTCCTCAGATTTTTGTCATTAATAACTCGATAATTATTGCGAATTTCGCAAAACGATATGGGAATTTTATGTTTGTCTTAACCCAATCTACCTTCACATTTCGGGTTGACAACTTATAATCGCCCACCCTGTATATAAAATTACAAGTAAAACTTATACAAGCACAACATGTATTGTGTTATTTTTATTAGGTGCGCAACTAAGTTCCCGCTGTTTTTCAAGAGATGGCTCCAGTAGTAAGTGCTGGTCGATTGTGACATAACCAAAACGTCATGAACCAAGTTTAGACATATGGTAAACAAACCGCTTTGACACATTAGTGATTTTGTTTTTGCGTCATATATTTTTGGTTGTGTGAAAATGTCTTATTTTGTGCCAAATAATCGTCATTTGCGGGAAGTGTTGCTTTTCTTCTTTCATTCGAAGAAAACGGCGGCTGAAGCGCATCGAGAACTCCAAAAAGTTTACGGACATGCTGCTCTAAGTGAAACAACGTGCGGTGATTGGTTCCGTCGCTTCAAAGACGGTGATTTCGATGTTGACGACCGTTCGCGTGAAGGAAGGCCAAAAACCTTCGAAGATGCTGAATTGGAGGCATTGCTCGATGAGAATCCATGCCAAACGCAAAAAGAGCTTGCTTCAGCATTAGGAGTTACCCGCCAAGCCATTTCCAAGCGATTGCATGCGTTGGGAATGATTAAAAAACAAGGAACTTGGGTTCCTTATGATTGGAAGCCAAGAGACGTTGAGCGTTGTTCTTTCGCCTGTGAACAACTGCTCCAGCGGCAAAAAAGGAAGGGTTTTCTTCATCGCATCGTTACGGGTGATGAAAAATGGATTCATTACAGCAACCCAAAGAGAACAAAATCATGGGGACTGCCCGGTCATGCTTCTACGTCGTCGGCTCGGCCGAATATTCATGCTGCGAAGGTTTTGCTGTGTATTTGGTGGGACCAGGGCGGTGTTATTTATTATGAGCTGTTGAAACCGAACGAAACCATCACTGGGGAATGGTATCGAACTCAATTGATGCGATTGAGCCGAGCACTGCGCGAAAAGCGGCCACAATACGAGCAGAGGCACGAAAAAGTGATTCTACAGCATGACAACGCTCGGCCTCACGTTGCCAAACCCGTTAAAACCTACTTAGAAACGCTCAAATGGGAAGTCCTACCCCACCCGCCATATTCCCCAGATATTGCGCCGTCCGAATATTACATGTTCCGTTCGATGGCACATGGTCTGGCTAATCAGCAGTTCCGCTCATATGAAGACATCTCAAAATGGCTTGATTCGTGAATAGCCTCAAAAGACGAACACTTCTACCGTGACGGTATTCGAGCTCTGCCAGAAAAATGGGAAAAAGTTGTCGCTAGTGATGGGCAATATTTTGAATCATTCATTTGTAACCATTTTTTCACAATAAAGTTGCATTTTCATCAAAAAAACAGCGAGAACTTAGTTGCGCACCTAATAGAAATTTCAAATTCAAATTTTTTTTAAAGGTATATATATACATAACAAGTTTTTACAAGTAAAACTTAAAAATAATACATAAGATTTTACAAGTAAAACTTATATAAAACTTTTGTTTTTGGTGATGCAGGGGAAATCCATCATGGATACACCCGACCCTTTGGGGGATCGGGGGTTATGTCGGATTCTTACCGACTGCCCCTGCGGGATGCTTACCTGTCGGACCGGTTTGTGGGGAGTCAGGGGCGCTGCTCCCGCATTCCCTTCCCAACACCCCAGCTCCAAGGCTCCTTTCCAAGAGCCCCACGTCACCTATTACCGCACCCTGTTCCGCAAAGAGAATCCAGGGCATGGTCCCGATCGGTCTAAGACCGACCGGTTGGCCTTCTGGTTTCACCTATGAAGTGAGGGGGCATCCGCCCTCACCCCTTACCCCCTTACCCGTTAGGCGGGGAGGGAGGGTTTCTGGGGGAGAGAACCCGTCCCAAACCGGGACACCCCCTATCCCTACATGTCCGTGACAGAGGGATCCATCTTCTTCTAGGAAAAAGAAGAGCCGGATCCCCCCTGTCGATGGAGGCAGGCCCGAGGAGGCCGAGGAGGGCTTGGACCCTTGCTATCCAGGGGTCCTTCCTCTTCCTCGGCCTGTGCCACCTCAGGCCCGCTACCTATATCCCTTCCACTGGGTCGCCGACCGCTCCGTCGCTTTCTGCGACGGGGTTCGTTCGGCCGGTGCTCCTTCTCGGCGGCCTCCTTCATGGACATAACGTCCCTGCAGAAGGAGGCCGCCGCTTCCCACCCCTCCTCGCTCCCGCACATGGTTTCAACCATGCGCGGGAGCGAGATGTCCCCTACTGGGCACCCCATCGCCCCTGCCAGGACACGGCGCTCCTCACTCCAGGCCGGACATGCGGCCAAGGTGTGGAGCGCCGTGTCCATCAGCACGGGGCAGTGGTGGCACTTGGTGGTGAGCTCCTTAACTTATATGAAACTTAGCTTTTAAACAAAAAGGTAAAAAAAAGGCGCCAAGTATAAGCGCAACACGTATTGTGTTATTTTTAGAAGTATTAAACTCAAATTATTTTTTACTGTATATATGTGTACATAAGTTTTTACAAGTAAAACTTATAACTATAATAAAACTCTGCAACACTTTCCTATTGTACAAAAGAAATGATATTAGAACAGTAGCGCCAACTGAGAAACCTAACATATATATATGATTATTGTATACTTAACTTAATATTTTTAGAAATCTCAAATTCAAATTATTTTCTTTTTTAAGATATATATTATGTATATAATATAAGTTTTTATAATATATGTACATAAACTTTTAAAAGTAAAAATTATATCGTGTTATAAAAATTTAACACGTTTGTTAATAGTGTCCAATATTAAAAAAAAATATCTTTTTAAATATTATGTACATAACATAAGTTTTTATAAGTAAAACTTATCAAATTACCTTTTTTGTAAGATATATATATGTACATAAACTTTTAAAAGTAAAAATTATATCGTGTTATAAAAATTTAACACGTTTGTTAATAGTGTTCAATATTAAAGAAAAAATATCTTTTTAAAGGTTATGTTATTCAAAATATTCAAGAAAACCTAGCTACAAAAAAAATGTCCATACCATAAATTTTTACAAGTAAAATTTATCATTCTTTATTAGAATACTGAGTTATGTGGTTATTTTACTTGTTATTGTAACAAATTAATTATTATAACAATGCAATAAAAAATATTTAATACAAAAAATCTGGGCGCGGCTGCACCAAAAACTATATTGAACTAAAACTTGTTTAATACATATATGAGTTTTTATTATAATTTTTATTATAATAAAAACAGCATTTTTATTATAATAAAATGTACTTGTAAATTTTCTCTACATACAGGGTGAAGAAAAAACCCCGGGATCCCTGAAAATTTCGAAAAATATATACTTTATAAAAAAATGTTTCAGACAAAGTTGTAGCGTTGAAAAGGATCTATTTACCGATCTTAACAATTTGACCTTGGGTGGCGTCATCAAGGTCAGGACAAGGTCACCTCAGATTTTTTAAATGGAATCCCCAATTTTTTATTGCACATTCTTATAGCCCTTCTTCAGACCTTTTCAAAGCACTATGGTTTTATCCAATTTAAATAAGCTGTTCCGAAGTTATCGAGTTTTTTAAAGTAAGATATCTAGCCAACTAAGGCAAGATCGGAGGATGATCCAGCCAACTAAGGCAAGATCGTAGGATGATCCGGCCAACTAAGGCAAGGTCGGGAGTTGTCCGGCCAACTAAAGCAATACTGGAAAGCTTTAAAGTAATTGTTCAAAATGTCCGCCATCAACAGTTTGACAATAAGCTAATCTATCGTAAAAAGATGAAACGGCTTTTTGAATGTAATCAGCAGGGATGAGAGCAGCTTCATCAAGAATTCGATTTCGTAAGTCATCCAAATTTTTTGGTTTCGTTTTGTAAACTCTATCTTTTAAATGGCCCCACAGGAAGTAATCGTTAGATGATAAATCAGGTGATCGAGGAGGCCATTCTGTAGGTCCTCTTCTACCTATCCATCGATGAGGAAACACTGTGTCCAGATAATTACGGACGTCCCTTCCGTAATGTGGGGGGGCACCATCTTGTTGGAACCATGTATGCTCGAAGTTGTCATCCGTGATTGCTTGTATCGCTGGAATTATTTCGTTTCTTAGCATATTCTCATATTTTATCACTGTTAGATTTCCATCAATAAAGAGTGGACCTATGAGAACATTATTCAAAATGCCTACCCAAACATTCACTTTTTGTGGATACTGCGTATGTGTTTCTTCAATCCAGTGAGGATTTGTATCTGACCAAAATCTACAATTGTGTCGATTAACGTGGCCATTTAACTGAAATGTTGCCTCATCTGAAAATATTACATTTGATAGATGGTTAGGATCTTCGGCTATTTTTTCCATCATCAAATCACAAAATTCAATGCGCCTATCAAAATCATCTTCATTTAGCTCTTGTACAAGATGGATCTTATAAGGATGAAATTTATTCATTTTCAATATTTTAAGCACAGACATTTGATCTATTTTATGTTGCTGTCCTACTTTGCGGGTCGAATCATGCGGATTTTCGGATTGTAGAACATCTAATGATTTTTCTACACTTGTTGCTGATACTGGCCTACCTGGTATTGCACGATTTTTCACACTTCCAGTTTCCTGAAAACGCCTTATCGTTCTTTCAACGGTAGATTTTGAGATGGCATTACCCTGATTACGAAAAGTTTCATTAAAAAGCCGCCTTACATCATTGTACGACCTTAGTCGATCATCCAATCCTCTCATCATCAAAAGAGATATGCGTTCTCGTTCTGAAAGACTTGCCATATTGAAGCAGAAGTGGTAAGATTTAGTCTAATCGACTAAATTAATATTTGGATCAATTCAAAGTTATTCTAAAGACAGTGCTGAAGAATAATAATGAGCACGGAATGAAGTGCAATTAAGTCAGCTTATAACTAGCTTCAAACTGTTTCTTAATAATTTTCAAAAAAATAGAGGAATTTCAGTCGAGTTTGCGATTCACTAAACTGTAATGAGTATTAAATGAGTAAATGGTCGAAATAAACATAGAACAGCAGAATAGTTCAAATAAATAAATAACTGAAATAAATCAATCAACGAAATTAAGACAAGCCAATAGGAGCCAACGCCTGGAAGTTAGTCGCGCAATTATTTTTACGAGTTGGCTGGATCATCCTCCGATCTTATCTTAGTTGGCTCGATCACTCCGACTTTGCCTTAGTTGGCCGGATCATCCTCCGATCTTGCCTTAGTTGGCTAGATATCTTATTATAAAAACTCGATAACTTCGGAACAGCTTATTCAAATTGGACAAAATCATAGTGCTTTGAAAAGGTCTGAAGAAGAGCTATAAGAATATGCAATAAAAAATTGGGGGTTCTATTTAAAAATCCGAGGTGACCTTGTCCTGACCTTGATGACGCCACCCAAGGTCAAATTGTTAAGATCGCTAAATAGATCTTTTTCGACGCTACAACTTTGTCTGAAACATTTTTTTATAAAGTGTATATTTTTCGAAATTTTCAGGGGTCCCGTGGTTTTTTCTTCATCCTGTATACGATGTAATGTTTTATTTAAGTTTATATAGTATTATAATAAATTATAAACCTTCACTATAGAATATACATATCGAATGTATATATATTCTACATATTTTGATATTTTTTTATTCAAAGATGTTATTCTTATTATAATTGACGAAATGTCAATGATATCTAATTTGACTTTAAAAAACTATATCAAACTAAAACTTGATTAATACATATATGACAGCATTTTTAGCATAATAAAATGTTCTAGTAAATTCTCTTTATATATATACGGTATAATGTTTTATTTAAGTTTATATAGTATTATAATAAATAAATTATAAACCTTCATTATAGAATATATTATAATAAAAATGCTGTCATATATGTATTAAACAAGTTTTAGTTCGATATAGCTTTTGGTGCAGCTGCACCAAGATTTTTTGTAATAAATATTTTTTATTGCATTGTTATAATAATTAATTTGTTACAATAACAAGTAAAATAACCATATAACTCAGTATTCTAATAAAGAATGATAAATTTTACTTGTAAAAATTTATGTTATGGACATTTTTTTTGTAGCTAGGTTTTCTTGAATATTTTGAATAACATAACCTTTAAAAAGATGTTTTTTTTAATATTGAACATTATTAAAAACGTTAAATTTTTATAACACGATATAATTTTTACTTTTAAAAGTTTATGTACATATACAGTGTCATCGAAAAATATCGGACCCCCCTAATATTTTCAGTTAGAATGCATTTTGGAAAAAATATCCAATAGCAAAGTTGTATGGTTTCAAGCGGGAAGTAAGATGATGATCTTGACTTTGACCATGACCATGACCTTCAAGGCCATTTCAAGGTCAACCTTATATCTTTAAATGGAACCCCAACATTTTATTGCATATGCTTATAGCTTATCTCGAGAGCTTTCCAAAACACTATAATAAAACATTTTTCCATTAAGTACTTTTTGAGTTATAAAGGTTTGAAGCTAACAATTTGTTAAGCGGTGTGCGATTCAGGCCAGTTGAGGCAAGAGTGGTGTGTGATTCCAACCAGTTAAGGCAAGAGTGGTATCTGATTCCGACCAATTAAGGCAAGAGTGGTGTGTGATTCCGATCAGTTAAGGCAAGAGTGCTATGTGATTCCGACCAGTTAAGGCAAGAGTGGTATGTGATTCCGACCAGTTAAGTCAAGAGTGGTGTGTGATTCCGACCAGTTAAGGCAAGAGTGGTGTGTGATTCCGACCAGTTAAGGCAAGAGTGGTGTGTGATTCCGACCAGTTAAGGCAAGAGTGGTGTGTGATTCCGACCAGTTAAGGCAAGAGTGGTGTGTATTTCCGACCAGTTAAGGCAAGAGTGGTGTGTGATTCCGACCAGTTAAGGCGAATTTCATTCCAATTGGTCAGCTTGGGCAAAATTTTTGCAATTGTACCAAACAATTCACAACAAATGTTTAAATTGTTGCCCTTCAACAGCCTGGCAATACGCCAATCTGTTATAAACAGCTGAAACCGCATTCCGGAACGTTTCCAGCGGTATTAGTTCTATCTCTCGAGTTATTCTCCCTCTTAAATCATCTAAATCTTGAGGCTTGGTGGCATAATATTTACTTTTCAACCCCACAAAAAAAAAGTCAAGTGGGGTCAAGTCCGGAGGCCGAGGTGGCCACTCAATATAACCCCTTCGCCCTATCCACCTGCCCTGAAAGACCTCATTCAAATATTGACGGACAATGACACCATAATGAGGTGGAGCTCCATCCTGTTGGAAATAAATTTCATCCATATTTCCACCAGCTATGTTTCGATACTGGAACAATTTGTTCGCGAAGGGGAGCGTCCCAGATGCGCACAGAATAAAACGGATAAAGCAAGTTGAATGAATCAGACACAGTGACAAACGGACACAGTAAGAAAAGGACACAGTAAGAAACGGACACAGTGACAACCGGACACAGTAACAAACGGACACAGTAGGAAACGGACACATGGTGGTTGCAATCGGACGCAGTGACAATCGGACACAGTAGGAAACGGACACACGGTGGTTGCAATCGGACACAGTGAGAAACGGACACAGTAAGAAATGGACACAGTGAGAATCGGACACAGTAAAAAATGGACACAGTATCAAACGGACACAGTACGAAACGGACACACCATGGTTGCAATCGGACACAGTAAGAAACGGACACAGTGACAATCGGACACAGTAACAAACGGACACAGTAGGAAACGGACACACGGTGGTTGCAATCGGACACAGTGAGAAACGGACACAGTAAGAAACGGACACAGTGAGAATCGGACACAGAATTTGTTAATTTAATAATTTGAAATTTCCAAAGGTCGATAAGTTAACAAAAGTTAGGGCACTATTATAGTATTATATTTTTGATAGTAAATAAAATAAAAAGGTGTAATACTATTTTCTCTTTCGACGAATAGTTAGCAAGATATCGTAAGTTAAATGTTGAAAAAGTTATTTCAAAAAGTTTTCCTCAAATATTTAACAAAATATTAGGCAAATAAAGAAATGTTTCAGACAAAAGTTGTTAAAATTAATTGGTATAAAAAGAAGATATAATAAAAAATTAGACTTTCTATTTAAAAAAATTAAGTTGACCTTCAACTGACCTTGAAAATGCTCTTCAAATAAAAAACTGATAATGCCATTCTCTTTCCCCTTCGAAATCATGGAAAACGTGTTTTAGTTTTTTCAATATTTTTCATAGTTTTCAAAATTTTTTGTCTGTTACGTTTGAAATTTAGCATCCTGTATAAGATGAATATTAGGCCCCGTAAAAAAAGAATTATTCTCTAACATTAGTTGAACACACAAGCACACACACATGTATATATATATATATAACGTTATATTAAAATATTTTTCAAGGTTACCCATTGAACAATTTTTGCGAATATTTATCGGAATATCTAAAAACATTCTACATCAAGAACACGCACATATGCAAGGTTAGTATTAACAATAATTTTTATATGTTACTAACAATTATTTTTTAAAATGATAACTATCTTTATCATGCTCTAGAGAAGGAAAATGTATTAGTCATATCTTTGCAAAATGAAAATGACAAAAATTATGAAGAGGAATTATTTATCGGACTACCTGAAACTGTTTGTTATGAACAACATATAAATATGCAAAGTTAGTATTAACTGTATTATGTATGTCGGACTTACATTCTTATTAACTTGCCTTATCACGCTTCAGGAAACGAAAATATTTCAAATATATCTTTGATAGACAATACTGGAAAAAATTGTGAAGAAAAAATACAAGTTACTATAGATCCCAAAGATATCCCAATAAATCTATTAGAACCTAGGATTACTCTAATAAAGCTCACACGTCAAGACTGCCAAAAATATATTAAGAATAGTCAGTAACCATTAGCGTTTATTGAAAACACTATTCCATCAAAAGTAAGTATACATTGAAACGTTACTCATTATCGACATATATAATATTTACACATTGAAACATTTACATAATGTTCCAGATTACACGAAAACGGAAGAGAACGGAAAGCACGTCAACCTTGCAGTCGTTGCAGATAAAAATAACCATATATATTTTAAGATATACGTTATATTTTAAGATATACGTTATATTTTAGTATGCGTGCTTTCTACTGTTCTTTTGTTGGCTTGTTATGTAATTGTTATGTAATTATGTAACACACATTGTTTCGGAAATGTTTATAATACATTATTAAAGAAATTAACTTTAAATATTAGCAAATAAGTAATTTTTATATAATTCACCTTAAAGTATTGTGAGAAATTAGCAGTAAATACTTTCAACCTAATCTTGCATACAGCCTTAGTCTACAATACATTTCAGTACGTAATGCTTAACATATATAATACTGTTATATTGGCAACAAATCGACTGTCTTAGAATATGTGCGATAAACGTCATAAAGAATATGTATTAAAAAAGATGCTGACAATTCTAAATATTTTTATACACTTCAAATAAAAGTAAGACATGTTTATGGCATATATATTTTGTACACCGATGAAATTTGTGCTTTGCAAATTGAACAAGTTTTAACATCATCACTATCTTGCATGATTTAACTAGAACAATCTGCACAACTGCAGAAGTGACCGCACAGTATGAAAAGATGAGTCGATTCAGCAATAATACACATAAATAATGCACGTACGATCAGATTTTACTTTTTCTTCACTTTTTTCGCACCCCGTTTCCTATTGTGTCCGTTTCCTACTGTGTTCGTTTTCTATTGTGTCCGTTTGTTACTGTGTCCGATTGTCATTGTGTCCGTTTCTTCCTGTGTCCGTTTCTTACTGTTTTCGATTGCAACCACAGTGTGTCCGTTTCCTGCTGTGTCCGTTTCATGTTGTATCCATTTTTCTGTGTCCGATTCTCACTGTGTCCGTTTCTTACTGTGTCCGTTTCTCACTGTGTCCGATTGCAACCACCGTGTGTCCGTTTCCTACTATGTCCGTTTGTTACTGTGTCCGATTGTCACTGTGTCCGTTTCTTACTGTGTCCGTTTCTCACTGTGTCCGATTGCAACCACAGTGTATCCGTTTCCTGCTGTGTCCGTTTCATGTTGTGTCCATTTTTCTGTGTCCGATTCTCACTGTGTCCGTTTCTTACTGTATCCGTTTCTCACTGTGTCCGATTGCAACCACCGTGTGTCCGTTTTCTACTGTGTCCGTTTGTTACTGTGTCCCATTGTCACTGTGTCCGTTTCTTACTGTGTCCGTTTCTCACTGTGTCCGTTTCTCACTGTGTCCGATTGCAACCACCGTGTGTCCGTTTCCTACTGTGTCCGATTGTCACTGTGTTCGATTGCAACCACCATGTGTCTATTTCCTACTGTGTCCGGTTGTCACTGTGTCCGTTTGTTACTGTGTCCTTTTCTTACTGTGTCCGTTTGTCACTGTGTCTGTTTCATTCAACCTGCTGTGTCCGTTTTATTCTATGCGCATCTGGGACTCACTCTTCGCGAAGCATGACTGTGTATACTTGTGCTGTCAAATTGTCTTCAATGAAGAAAGGGCCAACTGATCTACCATTAAGAATATCAGCCCATACGTTAACTTTTTGTGGATATTGGGTATGATTGTCTCTTTTCCAGTGAGGATTAACGTCACTCCAGTATCTACAATTGTGTCTATTTACATTTCCAGTCAGTTCAAATGTTGCCTCATCAGAGAAAACAATATTATTAAGTAATAGAGGATCGTCGACAATCATCTCCATCATAAGATCACAAAATTCTATGCGTCTATCAAAATCGTCTTCGGACAACTCTTGGACCAAATGGAGCTTGTATGGATGCCATTTATTAAATTTCAGAATTTTACTGACAGATGCGTGACCGATTTCGTGTTCTTGTGCAACGCGATTGATGGAAATGTGGGGACTTTCAACGAAAGACTGTAAAACATCTAATGTCTTATCATTATTTGTTGCTGTTTTACATCTACCAGATCTTGGGCGGCTTTTAATGCTACCAATGTCCTCGAAACGTTGAATAGTACGGATTACAGTACTTTTGGAGATCCTATTATTTTCATCCCGAAAATTTTCATTACATAATCACGTTACTGTTTTATACCCTCTTTGTTGATCTCCCCATCCCCGCATCATTAACAGTGTTATTCGATCTCTTTCAGAAAGCTCCGCCATTCTAATTAGAGCAAAGAAGAATTAATCAGGTAAGTGATAGGAAATTGATCTAAATAATTAAGTAGAGAAAAATATTAATTATTAAGTGTTGGTCCAATTATCGATTTGTTTATTTCAACCAGCACTAGCAAAAAGCTCGTTGAGCAACTGAAAATCTAATAGATCAATTAATAATATTTACGAAAAAGTTCTGGGCTATTGGAAACAAAATGAAGATGTTTGGGACAAACAATTGAAGCGCAATGGCTTCTTTTGTTACAGAAACAATTTTTGGGGCTTCCGTTTTCATCCACGAGGTGACTGCTGCTCGCTAAGAAGAAGATAGCACTGCATCAAAGATTCAAATCAGTGATCCGCATTGTTTGCTCAAGAGCTTGTATTACTATTGGTGCCTGGCGAGAGTGAGACAATAAAGATCGGCCCACGTTTTCGGGCAGATTCCCACTAACGCCTTCGGACATCACGCATTCGAGTAGCTTCTCGCGATCACCTTCGGGCAGTTTTCCGCCATAGCCTACTAGCATAACCGCTTGAAGCCATACAACTTTGCTATTGGACATTTTTCCAAAATGCATTCTTACTGAAAATATTAGGGGGCCGATACTTTTCGATTAATGTATTTTCCTTAAACCAATTAATTGGTCTCATTATTTCGCGCACAAAAGTATTAAGGTTATGATTACTGAAAACTAAATAATATTTTACAAGATATTTTACATTTTGTGTCAAAAAACTGTTAACTTCAAACCTTTATTACTCAAAAAGTACTTAATGAGAAAATATTTTATTATAGTGTTTTAGAAAGCTCTCGAGATAAGCTATAAGAATATGCAATAAAATGTTGGGGGTTCCATTAAAAAAATAAGGTTGACCTTGAAATGATCTTGAAGGACATGATCAAGGTCAAAGTCAAGGTCATCATCTTACTCCTTGAAACCATACAACTTGCTATTGGACATTTTCTCCAAAATGCATTCTATCTGAAGATATTAGGGGGGTTCGATACTTTTCGATGACTCTGTATATGCAATATATATACGCAAACTTATTAGTAGAATACATTGATAATGTAAGGATATCAGGCAGGTATAAAATATATCGGGCCACTGTAGATCCTCTCCACTGGCAAAAACTGAGAATTTCGATCTTACATATGTATATCGGAGGCCTTAAAATCCCGTATAAACTTTGTCCGATCTAAAAATATTCGATATTTTACAGGTTTTATACATTTGACAAATTTGCGCGTCCGCCATTTTGAATTGAGGGTCTAATTTAGAAAACAGGCTCGATATGATTGTAGAGCAATTCATCGCGAGTAAATTAAAAAAAAGCATGGAAATCGGTTAAGAATTACGCCGTCCAGCGATTTTTGTCCACAAAAAGATCTATTTGTCCCACTGTGCTCCGTCGAAGCCATACGGGTTTACATCCGGGCCCGGCAACGAGGCGGAAATGCCGGGGACGAGAGAGGGCTACCTCCAAGCGAGGGAAGCCCTCAAGGCCGCCCTTGCCGAGGCTAAAAGGAGAGCCTGGAAGCAATTGGTGGACTCCCTAGATGAAGACCGGTGGAGACGCCCTTACAAACGGACGGTCGGAAAGATCCATTCGTGGGCGCCCTCACCAACGGAATCGATGGACCACCGGGGCCTCGATGGGCTTCTAGACACCCTCTTACCGAGGGTGGATGGGGGATCCCTCGGATCCCTGTTCCCGAACGAGAAGACGGGAACTGGAGCGAGGACCTGATGGTCACTCCAAAGGAGTTCGCCAAGGCCAGGAAGAAGCTCGGGGTCAGGGGAAAAGCTCCTGGCCCCGACGGAATTCCTGGCCGCGCCTGGGCTCTTGCCCTCGGAGAGAGAAACTTGTCTGCGGCCACGCGGGAAGTGCTTAACGGGTGACTCAGGGAGGGGCTCTTCCCCTCAAAGTGGAGGAGAGCCAAATTGATCCTCCTCCCGAAGGAGAGCAAAGCACCCGGAGGTGCGCCGGCCGATATGCTTGCTGGACGAGGCGGGCAAGATGCTGGAGCGCATCGTTGCCGACCGCCTCGTCCAGCATTTGTCCTCGGAGGGGCCGAACCTCCACGACCGGCAATATGTGTTCAGGCACGGACGATCCACGCTGGATGCAATCCAGTACGTCCGGGATCTGACCCTCACGGTCGTGGAGGAGCGGGCGGGGTGTTGCTCGAGGTGTCCTTGTAACGCCGGTGCCTCCGGGTTCGATTTTCTTTATCGATCCGGCCCTGCGTTGCGACCGTTGGCAGCGAATCGCGCGCAGAAATTTTAGGAGAAGGTGATCTTGGTGAATAATTGAAGTCGGTCGGTGTTTATAGACAGTGACGCTTTATTTTATTGCTTCAGCATGTAATGACCGTGTGTTATTGCGCGAGGTTCCCACTGTTTGGGTGCCGTCTCGACGCGCGGCTTTGTTTCTTCGCTTATACTCGCCGTCTCTGGGAGCGGTCGTGTTTACGTGACAGTGGTTTTGTCTAATGCGTGATTCTCGACTTGTCTAGCACGTATCAGCAGTAATTATTTTAATACATAGGATTTAATACATAGGTAATGGACAAGAGAAGAAAAAAAAAGAAAAATTCGCTGTCAGAGGGTCCGGGCGTCGGCAGAAATCGAAATTCCGTGCGGGCGTCGTCGCAGCCTTTCGTCGGCTTTTAAAGACCGAGTCCTCGTCTCGTCTGACTGTCGGTGTATAGAAGAAAGTGCGCAAAAACGCGTCGCGTCGAGCCGCGTTATCGCTTTGTGGTGCGCGCACAATAGTTATGTCGGGCGTCGGGCGTGCGGCTCACGCTTGTTTTTCGACACGCCGTAATTATTTGCTTTGTTTCTTCGCGTTATTGACGACGGGAGAGATTCGCGATGCCTATCGGGCTTGATCCCCGGTTCTATTCGCCGCGGTCGTCGCTCGATTTTTGGTCGGCGCGAAGCGCTTTTCTGATGGGGTTACTCCGGGCCGGCGGCCGCGCCGGACAGTCGGTAGGTGTGGGCGACGACTCTCTCCTGCCCTGGTATCCGTACGTGCTCTGAGTCCTATAGGAAGTAGACAGGGAGAAACAAAAGAAAGATATCTATGAGAGCGTTCTGGAGAATACACCGGAGTAACGGCAAACTCGCCGTTCGATCTCTGAATCACGAAGACGGCACAAAATACGATCGTTCCGGTGAGCACACCGGAACGACGGCAAACGCGCCGTTCGATTTTTATATCGTAAAAACGGCACAATTATAAGATCGTTTCGGTGAACACACCGGAGTAACGGCAAACGCGCCGTTCGATCTTTATATCGCAAAGACGGCACAAACAAGATCGTTCCGGTGAACACACCGGAGCAACGGCAAACTCGCCGTTCGATCTTTATATCGCAAAGACGGCACAAACAAGATCGTTCCGGTGAACACACCCGAGCAACGGCAAACTCGCCGTTCGATTTTTATATCGCAAAGATGGCACAACTATAAGATCGTTTCGGTGAATACACCGGAGTAACGGCAAACGCGCCGTTCGGTCTTTATATCGCAAAGACGGCACAAAATAAGATCGTTCCGGTGAACACACCGGAGCGACGGCAAACTCGCCGTCCGATCTTTATATCTCGCAAAGACGGTACAAAATAAGATCGTTCCGGTGAACACACCGGAGCGACGGCAAACTCGCCGTCCGATCTCTATATCGCAAAGACGGTACAAATATAAGATCGTTCCGGTGAACACACCGGAGTAACGGCAAACTCGCCGCTCGATCTTTATATCGCAAAGACGGCACAAAATAAGATCGTTCCGGTGAACACACCGGAGCGACGGCAATCTCGCCGTCCGATCTCTATATCGCAAAGACGGTACAAATATAAGATCGTTCCGGTGAACACACCGGAGTGACGGCAAACTCGCCGTCCGATCTCTATATCGCAAAGTACAAGGAATAATCGCGGATGCCGACGGCTGCGGCCTGGTAGATTACTTACTCGCACTCTCGATTTTCCTGGATGCTTTCTGCGGACTTTTCTGACGGCTATGCCTAGATGACGGACTTCCTTAGCTGCTTCGAAGACTCCTCAAAGACTGCTTGAAGCTTGTCCCCAAGACTCGACTGCCCAAAGACAAGAACTGTCGGGTTTATATATCCGTCATTTTCTGTCTTCGGTTTCTTTCGTTTATTAATCCGAATTTGATCGAGATTAATCGTGAGTATGCGACGTTCGCCGAGGATCGTTTTGGCGGCGTCGCGAGTTCGGCTCGGTGGCCGATCATTCCCGAGCGTTGCTGCCGGGTCTTCGGCCAGCCTCGGGTGAGCGCGTTGAAAGGCGCGGTGACAGCGCGGGTCGGGGGGTGTGCGCTCAGCTGACTGCCGCGTGATGTTCAGCGGCAGTCAGCGTAACGACACATTTGCCGGTATGTGTCGTTACATCCTTAGACATAACAAACGTGTTCAACACCTTGCCCTGGCCGGAGATTGGACGATCCCTTCATAGGGAAGGAGCCCGTGGACACGGCACATCATACGCTGGCAACATGCCCTGCGTGGAGCGAGGAGGCATGGGAGCGGTGGCCTCCTGCCGCGACGTGATGGAGCAGAAGGAGGCAGCCGAGTGGGAGCGCCGCCCGGGAATCCGCCCCAGGGAGCGGCGAAGGAGGCGGCGCTTCCCCGGTACGGGCAGCGGGCCCGAGGTGGCGTCGGCCGAGGAGGAGCGGCCACCGGCTCGCCGGGAGTCGCCTCCTCGGCCACCACGGCCACGCTTTCGGACGCGCGGAAGGAGGGAGTGACAGGTGAGCGAAGCCCACACACCCGCCTCCCCCTGGCGTCGGTAGGGGTCAGGCGAAGAGGGAGTGGAAGCCTGGATGGGGCCGGGCTCCACTCCCCCCCCGCTTTACGAACAAGGGGGCGGGGGGGAGGGTGGGTGTCTCCTTCCTCCAGTAAGTATAACCAAAAGGCCAACCCGGCCAGGCAACCGGCTAGGGTCCGCACTCTCGACCCCTTTTGTGAGTGGAGGCGCAGTACATAGGAGGGGGACTCTTGGGATGAGCCCAGGGACCGGGGTGTCGGGGAGGGAATATGGGAGTAGTTCCCCTAACTCTCCCCACCACGGTCCGAAAGGTACACACCTCGCAGGGGTTTTAGCCGGTAGGAGTCCGGCATAACCCCCGACCCCCCAAGGGTCGGGGGTGTCCATGATGGATTTCCCCTGCGTGATAAAAAAGTGCACCATTGCAGCAACATTGCAGAAACGTTATTTTGTAATATACACTCAAACGCAAAAAACCCGGTACACTAAAAATTTGGGAAAAAATTATAAAATTTCAAATGATCATAACTTGGTAAATAATGAAGATACAAATATGCGCAGAAATGCAAAATGAAGCTTGAAACGTCCTCTTTAAGAATATCTGAATGGCAATTATACTCGGCCATTTTTTTCAAAATGGCGGATGATAAAGTGAGGATGCAGAATTGATAATCAAAGGTCCGTGTTTGCGATGGTGCATGGTGTGCATCAGGTATCGCAGCGTAATGGGACCAAATGCACATGAAAGCATAGAGTGTTATCTTTAAAATGCTACTTTACCGAGCTCGATGTGATCATTTTTCACTGAGTTGTTCCAAATTTTGCTAAAAATGCGGTTTTCTTGTTAAATTTGCATAATTCAGTGAATAAGTATCTCATCAAGCTCTATAACGAAGTATTTTAAAGAAAACATTCTATACTTTTAGGTACTTTTCGTCCCAATGAGCTGCGATACTTACTTTGCTCCATGCGCCGTCGCATGCTCGAACCTTTTTTTTAGCAACTTTTCATGTTTTCCTTTTTATCACCCGCCATTTTGAAAAAATATCGTTGCGCACAATTTCGATAGATCTTTCGAAAAGTACGGTTTCAAAGCTTTCAAACCGTTTTTGAAATTTGCTGCTAGGATATTTAGGTGTCGAGATATTCAATTTCGAATTTGCAACAAATGTCGATTCAGCGTGGCTTAAGGGGCTAAGAGGCTCTGCAGTTCGTTTGGCTCTTTCATAATTTCAATAGCCGCGTTCATTATCCTCTATATAATAATTTACACAATTTTGCGAATTGGAAATTTAATTTTTATCAAAAGTTATCATTCTTTACCCTTCAGTTACGCATGATCACTGTGGTATACACTTTAGTTCGCGAAGCTGTCCCTAGCTCTCTACCTTCTCCGTACGATTGGCCATTATGGTACACAGCTTGAATATGCTGTTCAGGATCGCGCCTGAGTTCGCGCTGACCCGGTGCGCGGGATACCGAGTCGCTGGACGCCACCTGAACGTCGAAATTCCCTGGCGTTCCTAGTCCACGTAGCCGCCGCGACGCGGCGATCTGGGTTGTCACGCGCGCGAGCCCCTTGGCTCGCACGCGAGTTCGAGCTGCCCAGGGCATATAAGAGTGCCCGCGGAGACGATCAGAGATTGCCTTCGTGCAGCTTTTGGCCTTCGTACGGTTCACCGCCGATAGTGGCACTATCTCTTGTACGCTGGACTTCGCGAGTTTGTCAGTACGCCGGGCTTACGGTCTGGCTTGATTGAGATTCTGTCGGTGCGCCGGGCTTTAACGCCTGGCTTGACTGGATTTTTCTTAAATGTATGTGCCAAGACAATAAACAAAGACAAACAATTTTCCTTTTCCGAACGTGTTCACTCCGATAAGCGCTGCCTCGTGCGACTTTTCTTTTTCCGTGATATTTTCCTTTCGAGGCGCATTGCTTCGTGCAACTTCACCAATTTAAACCATAATTGATTGTTTCGCATCGAAATTATTGCGTCGATTATGGCGACGATAAATCCTGAAAAGGCTGCTCAAGTTATTGTTTTAATTGAAGATGGCAGAAGTCGAAGGTACGTTGCTCAGGCACTTGATTTGTCAGTGTCAACTGTGCAACGTGCTTATGCCAGGTACTTACAAACCAATTCTTTCCATAGAAGTCCTGGTTCGGGACGTCCTCGATGTACCAATCACAATGATGACCGATTTATTGTTTCAAATTCATTAAGAGACAGACATCGAACATCTATTCAAATTAGAAACAATTTAAGGGATGTCCGCAACATTAATGTATCCGTTAACACCGTTCGGAGAAGATTAAAGGAACAAAATCTGCTTTCGCGCAGGCCAGCAGCTGTACCTTTGCTTAAATGTCACCATCGCTTAGCTCGACTCAATTTTGCAGTTGAGCATAGAGACTGGACTTACGCAGACTGGAGCAAAGTACTCTTTTGCGATGAATCTCGTTTTTGTGTCTATTCTCCAGATGGACGAAAACGAGCTTATCGTCGTGGTGGAGAACGATTTGCAGACTGTACGGTAAGTGAGAGGCATAGCTACAATGGAGGCTCTGTAATGATTTGTGCAGGAATTTCAGCTAATGCTCATACAGATCTGCACTTTTTTGACAAGAATATGAACGCAGATGTATACGTGGAAGACATACTCATTCCGTATGTTGTTCCGTACGCACCCTTCATCGGAGAGAACTTCTTGTTTATGCAAGACAATGCTCGACAACACACTGCGAGAAGAGTGCTTGATTTCTTCGATGAAGTTGGCATAAATCGACTTGATTGGCCAGCAAATAGTTCATATTTCAATCCAATCGAACACTTATGGGACAACCTCGGCAGGAAAATACGAAATCACGTACCTGCTCCTCAGTCACTGCGAGAACTGCGAATAATTCTCGAAAACGAATGGAATACAATTACGCAGGATGAAATTAAGACTAATAAGGAGTATGCCTAATCGTATGAATGAGGTAATACGCGCACGAAACAGTTATACCAACTATTAGTACACACACAGCAGAGAGGGTTTGGAGTCATTAATTACTGCAGGAGTGACGAACTGCGGGGTCCTTATCTCTGCTGTAACACCACGCACGCACGCACGCACGCACGCACGCACGCACGCACGCACGCACGCACGCACGTGGTGTGTGTGTACTAATAGTGGGTATGACCGCCTCGTTCACGTATTACCTCATTCATACGATCAGGCATACTCCTTATTAGTCTTTTAATTTTATCCTGCGTAATTGTATTCCATTCGTTTTCGAGAATTATTCGCAGTTCTCGCAGTGACTGAGGAGCAGGTACGTGATTTCGTACTTCCCTGCCGAGGTTGTCCCATAAGTGTTCGATTGGATTTAAATATGAACTATTTGCTGTCCAATCGAGTCGATTTATGCCAACTTCATCGAAGAAATCAAGCACTCTTCTCGCAGTGTGTGGTCGAGCATTGTCTTGCATAAACAAGAAGTTCTCTCCGATGAAGGGTGCGTACGGAACAACATACGGAATGAGTGTGTCTTCCACGTATACATCTGCGTTCATATTCTTGTCAAAGAAGTGCAGATCTGTATGAGCATTAGCTGAAATTCCTGCACAAATCATTATAGAGCCTCCATTGTAGCTATGCCTCTCACTTACCGTACAGTCTGCAAATCGTTCTCCACCGCGACGATAAACTCGTTCTCGTCCGTTTGGAGAATAGACACAAAAACGAGATTCATCGCTAAAGAGTTCTTTGCTCCAGTCTGCGTAAGTCCAGTCTCTATGCTCAACTGCAAAATTGAGTCGAGGTACGCGATGGTGACATTCAAGCAAAGGTACAGCTGCTGGCCTGCGCGAAAGCAGATCTTGTTCCTTTAATCTTCTCCGAACGGTGTTAACGGATACATTAATGTTGCGGACATCCCTTAAATTGTTTCTAATTTGAACAGATTTCCGATGTCTGTCTCTTAATGAATTTGAAACAATAAATCGGTCATCATTATGATTGGTACATCGAGGACGTCCCGAACCAGGCCTTCTATGGAAAGAATTGGTTTGTAAATACCTGATATAAGCACGTTGCACAGTTGACACTGACAAATCAAGTGGCTGAGCAACGTACCTTCGACTTCTGCCATCTTCAATTAAAGCAATAACTTGCGCAGCCTTTTCAGGATTTATCGTCGCCATAATCGACGCAATAATTTCGATGCGAAACAATCAATTATGGTTTAAATTGATGAAGTTGCACGAAGCAACGCGCCTCGAAAGGAAAAGATCACGGAAAAAGAAAAGTCGCACGAGGCAGCGCTTATCGGAGTGAACACGTTCAGAAAAGGAAAATTGTTTGTCTTTGTTCATTGTCTTGGCACATACATTTAAGAAAAATCCAGTCAAGCCAGGCGTTAAAGCCCGGCGCACCGACAGAATCTCAGTCAAGCCAGAACGTAAGCCCGGCGTACTGACAAACTCGCGAAGTCCAGCGTACAAGAGATAGTGCCATTATCGGCGGTGGACCATACGAAGGCCAAAAGCTGTACGAAGGCAATCTCTGATCGTCTCCGCGGGCACTCTTATATGCCCTGGGCAGCTCGAACTCGCGTGCGAGCCAAGGGGCTCGCACGCGTGACAACCCAGATCGCCGCGTCGCGGCGGCTCCGTGGACTAGGAACGCCAGGGAACTTCGACGTTCAGGTGGCGTCCAGCGACTCGGTATCCCGCGCGCCGGGTCAGCGCGAACTCAGGCGCGATCCTGAACAGCATATTCAAGCTGTGTACCATAATGGCCAATCGTACGGAGAAGGTAGAGAGCTAGGGATAGCTTCGCGAACTAAAGTGTATATGATCACAGTGATCATGCGTAACTGAAGGGTAAAGAATGATAACTTTTGATAAAAATTAAATTTCCAATTCGCAAAATTGTGTAAATTATTATATAGAGAATAATGAACGCGGCTATTGAAATTATGAAAGAGCCAAACGAACCGCAGAGCCTCTTAGCCCCTTAAGCCACGCTGAATCGACATTTGTTGCAAATTCGAAATTGAATATCTCGACACCTAAATATCCTAGCAGCAAATTTCAAAAACGGTTTGAAAGCTTTGAAACCGTACTTTTCGAAAGATTTATCGAAATTGTGCGCAACGATATTTTTTCAAAATGGCGGGTGATAAAAAGGAAAACATGAAAAGTTGCTAAAAAAAAGGTTCGAGCATGCGACGGCGCATGGAGCAAAGTAAGTGTCGCAGCTCAATGGGACGAAAAGTACCTAAAAGTATAGAATGTTTTCTTTAAAATACTTCGTTATAGAGCTTGATGCGATACTTATTCACTGAATTATGCAAATTTAACAAGAAAACCGCATTTTTAGCAAAATTTGGAACAACTCAGTGAAATATGATCACATCGAGCTCGGTAAAGTAGCATTTTAAAGATAACACTCTATGCTTTCATGTGCATATGGTCCCATTACGCTGCGATACCTGATGCACACCATGCACCATCGCAAACACGGACCTTTGATTATCAATTTTGCATCCTCACTTTATCATCCGCTATTTTGAAAAAATGGCCGAGCATAATTGCCATTCAGATATTCTTAAAGAGGACGTTTCAAGCTTCATTTTGCATTTCTGCGCATATTTGTATCTTCATTATTTACCAAGTTATGATCATTTGAAATTTTGTAATTTTTTCCCAAATTTTTAGTGTACCGGGTTTTTTGCATTTGAGTGTAATTTGTATGCAATAATGTTTTATATATACAAAGTCCTCAAAAAGTCCGGGAGCGCTAAAATGTTTCGAAAAATATGAAAGATACGAAAAAATGTTTGATACAAAAGTTGTATGGCTTATAAAGATCTATTTAGTAGTCACATTAGTTTGATCATAGGTGGCGTTGCTAAGGTCATATAAAGATCAACATTATTTTTTAAATAGAACCTCCTAGTTTTTATTGGAAATTCTTATAGCTTAGCTCGAGAGATTTCCAAAACACTATAATGTAGTCTTCTTTGTTAAGCTCTTTCCGAGTTGACGCTTGAAAGTTACAGTACCGTCGGCATTAGCATTACTAAAAGTGTACTGCGCGGTGGTCGGATTTACATCTCGTGCGCGCGCGTGTGTGTGTGTGTGTGAATGTGTATATGTGTGTGTATGTGTGTCACTATAAAGATCAGGACCCTACGGTTCGTCACTCCCACAGTATTCTAAGACTCCAAACCCTCTCCGTAGTGTGTGTGTATGTGTGTGTGTGTGTGTGCGCGCGCGCGCGTGGTGCGCGTGTGCGTGCGTGTGCGTGCGTGTGTGTGCGTATGTGTGCGTGTGCGTGCGTGTGCGTGCGTATGCGCGTGTGCGCGTGTGCGCGTGTGTGCGTGTGTGTGTGTATGTGTGTGGGGGGGGGAGGTGTAGGTAACATTTTTCAAGGTATTGTTTTTTACTTTTTCAATTAATCAGATGTTCAAAATGCCTTCCTTCTACTGTTTGGCAACGAGTTAACGTTCATAGAAACTGTTGATCACATGGCTTATTTGTTCTAAAGTGATCAGAGATGCTTCCTGCATTCGATTCTTCAGGTCTTCCAAATTACATGGTTTCGTCGCATAAACCTTACTTTTGATGTGTCCCCAAAAAGAGAAATCAAGAGGAGATCGGGTGATCTAGCAAGCCACTCAATGGCATCTCTCCTACCTATCCATCGATTAGGGGAAAAACGGTTAAAAAATTCTCGAACTCGTACCGCATAATGAGGTTCTGCTCCATTTTGCTGGAACCAAATGTTTTGCATGTTTACGTCAAATAAATTTTCAATTTCAGGAATGATATGATTTCGCAATAAATTTTCATATTTTCCAATATTTAAATCACCATCTATGAAAAATGAGTCTATAATATCGCGACTACAGCTTCCTGTCCAAACATTCAATTTTTGTGAATATTATGCGCGTAGATCACTCATCCAATGTGGATTTTCGTCACTCCAATATTTACAATTGTGGCGATTAACAGCACCATTTATTTTAAATGACTTCTTCAGAAAAAATAACAAAATTCAAACAGTTAGCATTATCATCATACCGATGCATCAGTTCTTCACAAAACTGAATTCTTCTATCAAAATCATATTACATAAGTTCTTGAGCGATAACAATTTTATACGGATAATATTACGGATACTGTTTTAAAATGTTAGAAATGCTACTTTCACTGATATCATGGGCTTGTGCTGTTTTTGATACGGACAAATGAGGATTTTCCTGAAATGGTTGGAGAACATCCAAAGTCTTATCATCAATAGTTGTGAATTTTGGCCTTTCGCTGCGAAATCGGTCCTTAACTGTCCCCGTTTCAAAAAAACGAGTTACTGTTCTGCCAACGGTGGATTTAGAAATAGGATCGATATCAGGATGTGTAACATTGAATAGATCAGCTACTTCTTGATATGATCTACGGAATACGGTCATCAAATCCTCGATAAATTAGTAGCAATATTCTTTCTTTTTCGGTCAACATTTTTCAGAGAAAAATGTGATATTATAATCGGAAAAAGAAACAAAAGAGACAAAGAGCGAGATGCGAGCGAGCGCAACTCGTTTTTAGAATATGTGGGCCGAGAAGTATCTCTGAACGCACCTCCGCACAGTACACTTTGGGTAATGCTAATGCCGACGGTACTTTTTTTTTTGGTCACGCAGGGGAAATCCATCATGGATATCCCCGCCCCTTGGGGAGGGCGGGGGTTATGTCGGACTTCTACCGACTAAAACCCCTGCGAGGTGCCTACCGCTCGGACCGTAGTGAGGAGAGTCAGGGGAACTATGCTTGCATTCCCTCCCCGAAATGCCGATGGTACTGTAACTTTCAAGCGTCATAACTCGGAAAAAACTTAATAAAAAATGACTTCACTATAATTAGTGTTTTGGAAAGCTCTCGAAATAAGCTACAAAAATTTCCAATAAAAACTAAGAGATTCCATTTAAAAAAATAAAGTTGGCCTTCATATGACCTTAGCATTTTTTTTTTACGAGGAGGAAATCCATCATGGATACCCTGACCCTCGGGGAAGGGCCAGGATTATGCCGGACTCCTACCGGCTAAAACCTATCCGGGTGGCGCTGCGAAGGGACTTGGATCGGGGCTCCGGTGCCACCTAACTGCTTATCGAGGCCCCGAGTCCAGGTGTTACACCTGTCCCTGAGGGGCGGGGGGGGGGGGGGGAGCCAGCCCGAGGGCTCGCTTCGACCACCGCTCCCCTTTCCCTCCCCTCACGCCTCGTCTCTTAGTCAGGAAGGGGGAAGCCGGCCAAAGCCCGCTTCAACCACCATTCCTGACCAGACGAGGCGCCGCCAATACATGTTGTGCGACCGGCTGATTCACCGTTTCAGCCGGCCGCCCTACGTTGGAAGACTGATTGGGGCACCGGGAATCCCCGCCCGGTGCCCCACCCTCCCGCCCGGCGGTTACAGGGGGAAAAGGTCTCCTAGCCGCCGGGCGCTCCCTCCCCTAAGGGAGAAAGGGGAGGAAGGGAGGTTACCATCCCCCTTCCTTCATATCCCGTTGTTAAATGGGGTGAAGGGGGCTAACTGACCGTGACAACGCCACAGTCGCACCCTCCCCCCCACCTTATCCTCATCTTACTCCCATTTGAGGGGGAGTGGGTGGCTGGTGAGGGAGGGGAGGTGGGTTGCGTCCCACCATCGTTCCCCTCCTCCTCGTCCTTCCCGCTACTGCCTGTGGTCGGCTGCGGTGTCGTTACCGTCACCGCTCTCTTCCTTCCCCTGGCCGGCTGCCTATTGCCCGCCATTGCTGCTGGCGACGCGCGTCCGAGTGCCTTCGAGCGGGCGCCCTGGCGCCTCGTTTGCGCCCTTCCTGGAGGGGGTCTCCCCCTCGGAGGGGGAGAAACAGGCTGAGGGGGTGGAGGGGGGATGGCAGTCGCACCATCCTCCTTAGTTCCTCCTCCTCAGAGGAGTCGACGTCCCCCTCCCTGCTCCTACTCCTCCCAGCTCTCCATAATCGGTGGCGCTCCCTCCGCCTCCGTCTTCTTCCGCGCCCTTCCGCCTCCCGGTGGATCTCCTCCGCGGCCTCCTTCTGCGAGAGGACTGCCTCGCAGAAAGAGGCAAACACCTCCCATTTCTTCTCACTCCCCACGACCGCCCCGACTATCGTGGGGAGTGAGAGGTCGTGACCTAATTCCCGTATCACGACTCTGCGCTCAGTGCTCAGGCGGGGCAATCCTGGAGCGTGTGTTGCGCGGAGTCGTGATCGTGACCGCAGTGGTGGCACTGCGTCGTACGCTCCTTTCCTATTCGGCACAGGTACTCATCGAAGCAGCCATGCCCGGTGAACACCTGTGCCATCCTGAAGGTCAGGTTCCCATGTGCCCTGCCCACCCAGTCTGGTAGGCAGGGCTGGACGACCTCGACGGTCCTCCTACCGTATCTGGCATTAGCCAGAATCCTCTGCCATCTCTGGAGGAGGACCTGTCGAGCCTGGTGCTTCATCTCCCGCACTGCTCTGGCGAGCGCTATTTCTGCCCCCCCCCTCTGCTCGATGAGCTCCCGCTTCCTGATGTACGTACGTTTGTACATCAGGGCCAGGAGCTCAATTGGGGGCATGCTCGCCAGAGCTGTCGCCGCCACGTGGGATACGGTCCGATAACATCGGGCCACCCTGACCGCCAGCGCCCTGTGCACCCTACGTAGGGTAGCTTGTATCGGGCGACTGACGGCCAGGGCTTCCGCCCAGATCGGCGCCCCGTACAGGGCCACCGAGTTGAGTATCCCCGCGTGGAGGCGACATGCCTTCCCGTCTGGTCCCCCGATTCTGGGCATGAGCCTGCCCACGTTGGCCGATACCGCTCTCAGCCGGGGGTCCAGACGGTTAAAGTGCTCTCTGAAGCACCAGGTGCCGTCCAAAGTGAGGCCCAAGTGAGATATCGCATCTGGACCTTTAATGGGACCCTGACCTTTCCTACCCTGATCTGGGCCTGGGGTGGCTTCATTCCCCTTCGGTGGAGGAATATAGCCTCTGTTTTTCTCTCCGTCACCTCCAGTCCCAGACTGCAAATGGAGCGCACGACGCATGCCACCGCAAAGTCTGCCGTTCTCATGGCTTCCCTTCAGTCTTTCCCCCCGGCCAGGATCGTATCATCCGCGTAACAGATGATGCTACAGCCGGGGGGGAGGGCAGTTTGGAGGACCGAGTTGTAGCCGAGGTTCCACAGGAGGGGGCCCAAAACGGACCCCTGTGGAACCCCGCAACTCATGCCCCTCTCGCATACCTTGCCGTCGGCGTCCCTCCAAGTTAGACGCCGACCCCGGAAGTAATCTTCGATGACGGCCACGAGGTAGGGTGGGAAGCGAAAGAAGCCACTCATGGCTTCCACCACCCTACCCCAGGGCAGGGTGTTGAAGGCGTTGGCGATGTCAAGAGACATTGCCACCGCCACTCTGCCCTCCTGCGTGATGGCCTCCGAGAGGGTAGATGCTGAATCGCATCCATGGTTGAACGTCCCTCTCGGAAGCCCGTGGGGGTCATATTTTTTTTTTTGGACGAGGAAGAAATCCATCATGGATACCCTGACCCTTGGGGAAGGGCCAGGGTTATGCCAGACTCCTACCGGCTAAAACCTCCCCGGGTGGCGCTGCGAAGGGACTGGCATCGGAGCCCTGGAGCCACGTGACTGCTTATCGAGGCCCCGAGTCCAGGTGTTACACCTTCTGTCCCTGAGGGGCGGGGTGGGGGAGGGGGGAAGCCAACCCGAGGGTTCACTTCGACCACCGCTCCCCCAAGGGAGGGGGGAAGCCAGCCCAAGGGCTCGCTTCGACCACCGCTCTCCTATCCCGCCCCTCACGCCTCGTCTCTTCGGTCAGGAAGGGGGAAGCCGGCCGAAGCCCACTTCAACCACCGTTCCTGACCAGACGAAGCGCCGCCAATACATGTTGTGCGACCGGCTAATTCACCGTTTCAGCCGGCCGCCCTACGTTGGAAGACTGGTTGGGGCACCGGGAATCCCCGCCCGGTGCCCCACCCTCCCGCCCGGCGGTTACGGGGAGAAAAGGTCCCCTAGCCGCCGGGCACTCCCACCTCCGCAGAGGAATGAGAGGGGGGGTCCTAATGACCCCCCTTTCCTTCATGTCCTTTAACTTTGGACCTTGCTAGTAGGGGGGAAGAGGTGCTTTCTTCAGTGAGAACATCACTGGCATCCTCTCCCCCCCTTACTTTCATCCGACTCCCACTCTGGGAGTCGGAGGACCGCGGTTAGGAGGTCGGGGCCGAAGTCTCGGTCTCCTCCCGGTCCTTCCGTCTATCGGAGTCACCGTGGAGGTGGAGGGTAACGGTGCAACCGTTCCTGTTGCAATTCCCCTTCCACCTCTCGTAGCTCTCCTTCTCGTACTTGCCCTGTGGGGGGCATTTTGCCTCCTTGGGGCCCTTCCTGTTTGTAACAAAGGGAAGGCAGGAGGGGGAGGGGGTGGAGGTGATGGCGGACCCAACATCCTCCTCAGTGCATCCTCCTCTGATGAGGATGCATCCCCCTCCTGCTCCTCCCCTTTCTCCATAGACGGTGCCTCTCCCGCCTTCTTCTTTTCCTCCTCTTCCCTTCTGCCCTTCTTCGCAACTCCTCTGCCTCCTCCTTCTGCGTCATGACCTTTTCGCAGAAGGAGGAGAAGGAGAAGCATCCCATTTCTTCTCATTTTCGAGAATCACCCCGATTATCGACTGAAGTGATAAATCCCGGCCTACTGCCCGGATCATGACTCCGCGCTCAACGCTCCAGGCGGGGCAATCCTGGAGCGTATGTTGCGCGGAGTCATGATCGTGCCTGCAATGGTGGCAGGACGTCGTGCGCTCTTTTCCTATACAGCACAGGTACTCACCGAAACAGCCATGCCCGGTGAGCACCTGTGCCATCCTGAACATCAGGGTCCCGTGGGCCCTTCCTACCCACTCCTGTAGGAAGGGTCGGACGGCCTCGACGGTCTTCCTCCCGTACCTGGCATTTGCCAGTAATCTTACTCATCTCTGGAGGAGGACCTGTCGAGCCTGGTGCTTCATGTTTCGTATGGTCCTGGCGAGCGGTTCTCCTATCCCTCCCGTTCTTAGGAGCTCACGCTTCCTGTCGTACGTATGTCTGTACGACAGGGCCATGAGCTCCATGGGGGACATACTCGTCAGGACCGTCGCCGCCACGCAGGACACGGTACGGTAGCATCTTGCCACCCTGACCGCCAGCACCCTCTGCACTTTGCGCATTTGCTCTCGCATCGGGCGACTGACGGCCAGGGTTTTTGCCCATACCGGCGCTCCGTAGAGTGCCACCGAATTCAAAATTCCCGCGTGGAGGCGACGAGCCTTCCCGTCTGGTCCCCCGACATTGGGCATAAGCCTGCCCAGCCTGGCAGATATTACCCTAAGTCGGGGGACCAGCCTGTTGAAATGCTCTCTGAAGCACCAGGTGCCGTCCAATATGAGGCCCAGATATCTCATGGAGTGGCTTCCATCCCTTAGCATGGAAGAAAATGGCTTCTGTTTTTCTTTCAGCCACCACCAGGCCCAGGTTACGGATGGAGCGCACGACTCCTGCCACTGCCTGGTTTGCCGTGTGTACGGCATCCCCCCAGTCGTTCCCTCCGGCCAAGACGAGTGTGTCGTCTGCGTAGCATATGATGCTACAGCTGGGGGGGAGAGCTGTTCGGAGGACTGAGTCGTAACCGAGGTTCCACAGTAGGGAGCCCAGTACCGAGCCCTGTGGAACCCCGCAACTCATTCCCCTCTCACGCACAGCGCCGTCGGCGTCCGTCCAAGTCAAACGCCGACCCCGGAAGTAATCTTCAACGACGGCCGTGAGGTAGGGTGGGAAGCGGAAATAGTTCCGCATTGCTTCCACCACTCTACCCCAGGGCAGGGTGTTAAATGCATTTGCAATATCGAGCGATATTGCAACCGCCACCCTGCCCTCCGTCACGATGGCCTCCGAGAGGGATTTGAGATGCAAGACTGCATCTACAGTTGATCTTCCCTCTCGGAAGCCGTATTGGCCGTCGCTGAGATCAGGACCTTCCTGAGACATATGCCTCTGGAGGCGGGCAGCTATAACTCGCTCAAAGAGCTGCCCGCCTCGTCTAGGAGGCATATGGGCTGGTACGCGGAGGGGGAGTCCTCCGGTTTGCCCTCTTTTTGGAGGAGGATCACGTTGGCCCTCCCCCAGACTGGAGGGAACATTCTCTCCTTGAACGCCCGTGTAAACAGGCTCGCGAACCTCTGATTCATAAACCCTGAGGCCAGGGTGAGGACTCGGCCGGGGATGCCGTCCGGTCCAGGAGCTTTCCGGCTCTTGACCCTCTTGACAGCCCCGGCCACCTCCTCCTCTGTGACCTCCGGCACCTTCCCCTGCTGTTCGGGGGATGGAATGATGTGCGTGTTGATGGGATCGTTCTCCCTACACGGGAAGAGATCCCATCACCCGCCCAAGGAACCGGGGATCAAGCGTCACCGTCAGAGGGGGCGTCCATGGTTTCAGCTTCTGCATTACCATTCTGTATGGACGCCCCCACGGATCCGCATTTAATAAGAGGAGGAGGTCATCCCACCCTCTTCCTCTGGCCGCTCCTATGGCTTCTCTAAGCTCTACTGCTGCCTTGCAGAATTCCTTCCAGGCGGCCAGAGTGGCCTCAGGGTCTGGGTTTTGCCAGTTCCGCACCCTTCGAAACTCCCGCCTGAGGTGGACCGACCTGCGCCTTAGTATAGCAATATGGTCAGTCCACCACCAGGCAGTTCGCTTTGGGCAGAACCTGACTCTGGGCATGGAGGCATCGCATGCTAGTGCGAGTATACACATTACCTCCATGACCTCAGAGTCTAGGTCCTGCCCTTCTCTCCGTCGTGGCCAAGTGGAGCCCTCCAGGGAGATTTCCAAACTCTCCCTGTCGAGCTGGACCACTGACCATCTACCAGGTCGGGGTTCCCTTACTTGGTCGGGCCGCAGGCCATTGGGGGTGACGGACAGCTCCATTTCTATTAAGAAATGATCTGACAGAGCTTCGAGCTCGTCCGCCACCCTCCAGGTCCGCACTCTTCTCAGGACCGCGGGGGTTGCCCATGATAAGTCAATAATTGATTCACCCCGCGACCCCACAAACGTGGATTTATTCCCTTCGTTGAGAATGTGCAGACCTAGGCCCGCAGCCCAATCTGCAGTTACCTTCCTCCGCCTGTCATCGCGCCGGGATCCCCACAGTTCCGATTTCGAATTGAAATCTCCGGCCACGATGACAGGTCCTGAGAGATGCCTTCGAATTGCATCTCCCATTTCTTGGAGCCTGGACCTGTAACCAATCAGGTCCAGGCTCTTGGATGGGGGGAAGTATACCCCGACCACAATGACTACTCCCCACCTGGCTACGACGTATCCCCTACCGCGACTAATAAAGGTAGCGGGGGGTGAGCTATCGCTCGCTTTCCATACGATAGCGACAGAACCCAGGTCATCCCCAAACCACCTAGGGTGGTTTCTGGGGATGCAATAGGGCTCTGCCGCTATACCTAATCCTGCACCGCGCTCCGCCATTGTGTGTTCGAACAACGGTTGAGCTTGGCGAGCGCGGTGCAGGTTTCCTTGGAGCAACCTGGTGTCCATTATTGATTTGTTGGACCGACTATCACCTTCCCACCAGGTTGGTCTCCCTCATCACTTCCTTCATTTTCCACCGGGCGTGGACGTTTCTCTCCTCTTTTCGCAACTATTTCCATGTTCGGAGTTTTGGATAGGAACTCTTTCTCTTTGTGGGAGTGGAGGTGGGGGATCCTGAATCCCATCCCCATTTCCCTTCTCCGATTTTTCCCTCTCTTCTTCCTTCTCCTCGAGAGGAGCAGAAGGGTTTTGCGGATTCGGTGCGGATTCCGCTTTCCTCTCTACTGTTCCTCTCGAGGCTTTCCTTTTCCCTAGGGGGGGGGGGGTCGGCATGACGGTCCCCCCATTCTGTGTCCCGATGGTATTCCCGCATCTGCACAGATCTGGCACCTGGCTCTGGACTCACAGTCCCGAGCCAGGTGTCCAGGTTCGCCACATCTGAAGCAGTTGTCTCTTCTATTTGTATTGTTTGTGCAGTTTATTTGCACGTGTCCCTTTTCTAGACATCGGAAACACTGCAGGAGCCTACCCTGCAGCATCTCCATTTTCGCCTGTGTCCATCCTATGGTGACTGATCCCTTTTCCACTACCTTTTTGGCTGCCAGAAGAGGACACTGGACCCATAACGACCTGAAGCCGCTTTGGATCTCCCTTATTTTGCCGGTCTTTACATCAGAGACCATGCATCCGCCAATCTTTGCCACTGTTTCAGCGGCTTCTTTCTCAGAGGTTGAGATTTCCAATCTTCTAATCCGGATTTCACCCATTTTCTGTGGTCTGCTCACTTTCGCCCTGTCGGATAGCACCTCTCTTAGTTTATCCGCCAGGAGATCCGCTTGTCTTCCTCTTTCCTCTCCTGGTATTTCGAGGACCAGTGCTCCAGTTGCACCAATCCTGGTCTTCATCTTCTCTATGCCCATACCGGTTAGATCGATCTTCTGTTTGGCTTCAGCGAGTAGTCCCTTATATTGGGTCTTTGTCCGCTGTAATTGTGACCGCCGCTGTATTTGGGACCTTGCGCCTGACCCTTTTTCCTTCCTTACTTCCGGTGTTTACCTGTTTTTCGTTTCTATTCGTTTCCTCCCTTCTCTGTTCCTTTTTTATTTCCTTTATTTCTTTTCTCCCTACAACCCTAGACCATAATTCCTGATCTACAGGTGCGGGTGTGGGTGTTTTGTCCCTCTTATTATCTGGTATCGGGTGCTCTATTCTTTGGGATAGTGGGGTTTGGGCTTGTCGATTATCCCTTCTCTCAGGAATATGGACCCTGTGTTGGTCCTCCGATGTCTTTCCCATGCCCTTTCCCTTTTTGTTTCCTTTTCCTTTACTCTTTGCATTCTTTCCTGCCTCTTGCTTGGGAGTCTCCTTTCTATTCCCTTTTCCTTCCTCCTTTTCCCTATTTTCACCTTTTTGAGATGCCCATTTGTCTAGTACCATAAGCACCATCTTGGTGACCTTGCCTTCCAGCTCTTCCTCCCTGTCTTCTTTACTTTCTTCTATCCTTTCCACTCTTATTCTCTTTTGGAGTGGAATGTTCTCCCTTATCCTGGGGCCAGCACCCTCAGCTTTAGCGACCCTGACTTCCTTTCTCGCTTCTCCCACCGGGTGTACTTTGCCTTTAAGGATTACTCCTTTCTGGATTTCTATAATCCCTATAGGTTCGTCCTCAACTTCCATCATATCCACCATCGGCGGAGTAATTCTTCCTCCTGTTCTTCCTCTTTCCTCTTCCTTGTCCTGTACACAGGTAGGAGGCGAGGGAACATTCGCTACTGGTTGCGATGTCCCCTTTATACTCCCACCTGTGTTTCTCTTGCATTCCGGAGGCGAGGAGGATACCACTGATGACAGCGGTGCCTCCTTTATACTCCGTAGTACCTCCTTCACTTCCTCCAGTTCCCTCTTGACATCATTTAGTGATGTTTTTAGGCTGGAGTTTTCGACTTTTAATTCCTCGATAATGTCGAGGTTCTCCCCACATTTGTCTTTGGCAATGTATTTGGCCATTAAATTTGTGCCTGTCGCAATGGCAGCCGCCGCATCTCGGAGGATCTTAACATGAGTCCCTTTCAAATTTCTTGATTTCACCGAGAAGCCTAGGATCTTCATGGCTGCTTCTTGAACCGTTGCAGACAGGTCCCTAAATGGAGCTTCCTCCAGGTGCTCCGTTAGCCTTTGAACCTCAGCTTTATACTTCCGGTTCATTGAGCAATCTTTAAATTCCTCAGCCGAGTTTTCCATTCCTTTAATTAATCTTTCCTCCTTTACTTTGGCCAGGTAGGCAACTCTCTTGGCCATGAATTCTTTCTTTTTTCGGTATTCACCGGTAGTTTCTGGCCTACCTCTACCTCTAGTGACTTTTTTAATAAAGGCTTCCTCATCCGTTTCGTCATTTTCCTTCCTGGGGATATCCCATTTCCCCTCTTTGGCCTTTTCGTCATCCACCCATTCCACCTGTGAGATGGAGTCTGACGAGGACTCAGACTCAACTTCGAGGGGGGATCTGGACCTGTCTCCGTCTACAGTCTGTTCCACCCCTGTTGTTTTCCGGGACTTGGCGCTTCTAAGCCCCTCTCTCCTAGCCACCTGTCTGCCGCCAGGTTGGCTCCTCGTGGCAGCCACTCTTGTTGCCCTCTGTCCAGAGCAACCAGGAGTTGCCATTTCGCTCTTGTCCTTAAGTACAGCCAGGGTCGTCTTATTTTTATCCGAATCCGTTGGGTCGTTCATCGAAGAGGAATAAGAAGAATCAGTCATTATGGTTTGTAACCCACAACTCTGCACAGCTCCGGTGCCCGGGCATGCCCGTATCCCCCCGGAAAGGGGGAGCCTCCGAGTTCCCCCAGAGGAGCACCATATGGCACGGGCCGACGGAATATTACATCGTCGGCACTGGCCTCCCGCCCCCTACACGCGCCCTGACCACCATTTCTGGTGGCCAGACCGCTTTCGGGGGTCCCACACCTCCGACAATGTGGGCACCGTGCAGAGCGCCGCCACGCGGGAGACCCCATGGAAGGAGGTAGTTCACCGGTGTCGCACCCCACCGGGAACGCCTCCCTCATGGCAGCCAGCGTGCTCGCGCCGCCCGAGGGTCCGCTTTAGGGTGATGCGATCGCATTCCCTCGGACACAGCACATAGGGGCTCCTGCCCTGCCTCGGAATACGTCCGAGCGGCCCGGAGCACCCCTCCATCCCCCGGGTACCGTGAGGGGTTCCAAACCCTCACGGTGTGCAAACCCGGGTGTGGGGTCTTCCATCCGCACAGTCATGACTATGACGGATGAGGGAAGGAGGTCCCCTCTCCCTTTAGCTGTCGGAGCACCGGCGTGCAATGCCTCAGAGAGAGGGGTCCTCCTAGGAAGCATCAAGGGTACCCTGACCCCGACCTCGGAAACGTCCGAGCGGCTCGGAGCACCCCTCCACCACCCAAGCCCATGGGGGGAGGATCCCCATGGGATCCCGGAGTGGAGTCCTGGGTGCGGGTACGTCCCTCCACCCCGGTCTAACCATAACGGTCCAACCGAGGCAGGAGGAAAGGTTCTCTCTCTTCCGCTGCCGGAACACCGGCGTGCAATGCCTCGGAGAGAGAAGTCTCCTTCCTAGAGCGAGTGCAGAGGAGGCCATACCTGTCGGCTACCGAAGCATCGGCGTGCAATGCCTTCAGGGATGGTGATCTCCTCCCACCCGCTCTGTGACCGTGCTGGTCAAGGACCAGGCTGGTCACTCAGCCCGGTCGGGTGCTCTTGATCCAGTCCCTCAGTACAGACCACTCCGGCATGGTAGAACCTGCCAGGGGCCGAACCACCCCGCCGGCTACCCCGCCGGCACAGCTCTGTACATCATTGGGACCTTCAAGCCTCCCCACCACGTCAAGGTGGCACCCATGGGGAGGTGGGGGTCATATGACCTTAGCAATGCCAGCTATGCTCAAACTAATATAACTACTATATAGATCTTTTTAAGACCTACAACTTTTGTATGACATTTTTTCGTATCTTTCACATTTTTTTGAAATATTTTAGCGCTCCCGAACTTTTTGAGGACCCTGTATGTATAGTGCCCCATTTTTATGTCTTACCACAAATAACTCTTCAGTATTGAAGTTTCAAGGAAAATGATCTGAATAAAAGTTGTAGGGATTTAAGTATGCTACCTTATGATGACCTTGAATTTGACCTCGACTTCTATTTTCAAGGTCATTTGAAGGTCAACTTGAGTTTTTCAAATGGGAATCCTTATTTTCTGTTACACTGTTTTTTTCTACTAGTTAATTTGAACAATTCCTGTCTAAAATATTTTTTTATTTGTCTAATATTTTTCAGGATATTTGAGAAAAACTTGATAACTTTTTCAATATTTAACTTACGATATCTCGCTACCTATTTGTCGGAAGAAAAGGTGGTACTAGACCTTGCTTTATTTACAAGGAGATGATGCAATCTGTTTCATCGATTTCAACACGAGTCATAGCACACTCGATAGCTATGATGCCGTATATAAACGCCCTAACATCATATGCGTGAATGCGTCTTTGTTTACGAGTAATTTGCAGTTAAAGTTTGGCTCGCGGAGCCGTGCCACACATAGGGCGCAAGTTACGACACTCCTTCACGATGCCGGCGTGGCTGAGCAGACAGAGGCTCCCGCGCCGCGAACACTTTTGCGCCGACGACGGCGTTCGAGTCCCGCCGACGACCGGTTCGTTTTCTTTTTCGTATGTAAAGACATGTAATAAATATTTTTATATTGTACTTATGTATAATTCCTTTTTTTGTTTCTACGCTATTAATCAAGGCTAATTAGGAGAGTCAGGTCTTTCAAATATGAACACAACTTTTTTATTAATTACAATAAAATGTTTTTTTCATGTAAATCTATTTCGCATAAATATTTCGTATGGTATGGGAAAGAAATGGCCAGACAGTGATTATTTTGTGTGAGAGAAACCCGAGAGCCGTTAGAACCGTTACAAGTGGAAAGGAACCCTCTTCCCTTTCCCCTTCTCGTAGAGGGATTCTCATGTTTTGTGACATGCTCGCTTCATTCTCTGGGCAGTCTTCGTAACGTGAACAGTGAAAAACTCGTGTTAAAAATGGAAACCACGTTTGTAGATGAAACAACGATCAGCTATGTGCAAAATCTAGCAAAATGTGATATTACGAAAGAAGAGTTGACGGATGCAATAGAATATCTTCGAGCTAAATATATTGAATGTGTGAGCAATGGAGAGATATATTTGTACGTATTGTTATTGGCCTTGCATACAATACAATATCAATTATATTGAATTCATATTTGCAGATGTCCTGATACAATTTAATTTAATTAATAATGAAGCGCCAAGAAAATTATCAAAAAATTCCAAATTAATTGGCGGAAAATTGTTTGAAAAGTTAATTAAACTGTTGGGAAAACATAAAATATCAGATGAGGTGGAATATTATATAGCAGAAGGAGAAGACGTGATTGAAGAAGACGCGATGGAAGATGTTCAATCGTTTTCTTCGGACGAGCCTCATACGAGTCAAAGAACGGAAGAGTCTTCTCCGGACAAGCCTGATTCGAGTCAAAGAACGGAAGACTACGAACCTCCGCAAAAAGTTGCAGCGATGGATCTAGTGCCGTATGACGTAAAATTGAAAATAGTTATGACCGCAAACGAACATCCGAATTGGAGCTTCCGTACGTTACAAAGCAAGTTTAAACAGCATTTGCAATATCACAGTGAAGTTGCACGCTTCCGCAAATACATTTTATCTGGTGGAAATTATTGGGATAAGCTGCAATTAATAAAACGGAATGTGTATGATCGGTTTACGGAAGCAAGAGAGCAAAGGCAACTTGTTATACGACGTCTCCTTCAACAGTGGGCGATGGCTGCAGCGTTCAATATAACAAACAAGGAGAAGAAAGCGAAGAACATGACAAAGCTTTCCGCTTTGTAGCATCGAACACATGGTTAACGTCATTTCTACGTGGATACAAAATTTCTAACTGTCGAGTTGTTCGGTATTTATCAAAAAGAGAAATAATATCACCGCAAGCTGTGATGGATTCCGCTGTACACTTTCAAGAATTAATTAAAAGTATATCACCGGATTACGACCCGGAATTCATAATAAATTCTGACCAAACGGGCTGCGAATATCGCGTAAATGTTGCATGAACGTACACGCATACTGGCGAAAAATTCGTACAATTATATATCGGCGATCTAAACAAAGTGACTCACTCTTATACTGCACAATATTCTGTCACACAATCGGGCAAACTATTAAATAAAGTGTTCGTTTGCTTACAAGAGACTTCCGACACATTTGGAGTCCGGGTACAGAAAGAGGTAGATGCGTTATTGCTATTATGTAAAAATGTTGTTCCAGTCTGCTCCAAATCAGGGAAATTAACAACGTCTCTCTACCAGCAATATTTGAAACTGGTTCTCAAGCCGTACGTTGGTAATCATCAGTTTTTATTTCTTGTTGATTCTTGGGGAGGACAAAAGAATATCCATATGTATAACGAAATATCAGGTGTAGTAAAAAGAAATCTATTATTTTTGCATGAAATTGAAGGCTTTAATTACCATAGTTAGAATGATCCGATTTAGGTCAAATATGCGCCGTTTTGTTCGATTACTTGTTGCCATTTTGAAGGTAATTTCATTATGCCTCTCTCATAGAAGCCCTCGTCCCTATTGGCAAAAAATTGAGACTGTCGATTTTCACAAGCCTCTCTGGAAGCGAATTTTTCACCAGCAAAATTGTTCGCCATGGACAGAAGCAGATGGTAATCACTTGATGCCAGGTCCGGATTATAAGGTGGATGCATAAGAACCTCCCAACCAAGCTCCCGGAGCTTCTGGCGAGTCACTATCGACGTGTGTGGCCTGGCGTTGTCCTGATGGAACACAATTCCTCTCCTATTGGCCAAAGCTGGCCGTTTCTGGGCGATTGCTTCCTTCAGACGGTCCAATTGTTGACAGTACAGTTCCGAGTTAAGAGTTTTGCCGTAGGGGAGCAGCTCATAGTAGATAATTCCCTGCCAATCCCACCAAACACATAGCAAAACCTTCCTGGCCGTCAATCCTGGCTTGGCCACCGTTTCCGCCGGCTCACCTCGATTCGACCACGACCGTTTTCGCTTGACGTTGTCGTAAGTGATCCACTTTTCATCACCAGTGACGAACCGCTTCAGAAATTGGTTGATTTTGTTGCGATTCAGCAGCGATTCGCAGATGGAAATTCGGTCCATGAGGTTTTTTTGCGTTAACTCATGTAGCACCCATACATCGAGCTTCTTTTTGTATCCAGCCTTATTCAAATGGTTCCAAACGGTTTTTTGTGCAATCTTTAGCTCTTGGGCAATCGAAACAGTGGTTACGACATGACGGTTGGACTCGACAATGTCCATGATTTTATCGATATTTTCGACAATTGGCCTTCCAGTGCGTGGTGCATCTTTGACATCGAAATTACCGGAACGGAATCGACGAAACCAAAATTGCGCGTGATTGGCTGTTACAGTATCAGGACCATAAACACTATTCACATTTTCAGCGGCCTGGCTTGCGTTTTCGCCTTTATCAAAGAAAATATAGCGTATTTTCTCTTTGCTAGTGTCCATCTTTGACGCGCGCTCAAACAAAACTAAGTCAACTAATCACAAAACTGTCAGAAAAGTTTTTTTAGTACGAAATCTCATCTTTCTAACGCCATCTAGTGGAACCCGATCGGACTTATACAACGCGAGATACAGATAACTAAAGCCATCTATTGGAAAAATAATGGATTTCTTTTTACTACACCTGATATTTCGCGATGATAACAATAGGCCAACGTGTAACCTACAAATAATACCACCAAAATGTACGCCAATTTGTCAACCGTGCGATGTTTATTTCTATAGACAAGTCAAAATCATTACAAAGCGTGTACAGAACTGTCCTTCTTTATATACCGGCGAAGAAAGTATAAATTTGAACACTCGCGCTGATGCGATTCGTATACAATCGCTCACACACTATCTGTTATCAGCACCAGTTTTCAATTTTATGCTCCAATATGCGTGATATGCGTCTAGTCTTGTTGACAGTCGCGAGGTATTTTACAACGTCAATCAAATATGTTTTCTACCAACTATACATAGTCAAAAGTGTATTTGTGCAAAAAATTATGCGTTCATTACGTGCAGTTGGTGCAAAAAACTATTATGTTTTACATGCTTTTATACGGCATTCCATCCGCAGAGTTGCGACTGCATGACAACATTTTATAATGCGTAACTTCCAGTTGTGTGCCTTATATTTGTCTTATGTGTGTGTGTGTGTGTGTGTGTGTGTGTATGTGTTTTGATACGGACAAAAACATTTTATTGTAATTAATAAAAGAGTTGTGTTCATATTTGAAAAACCTGACTCTCCTAATTAGCCTTGATTAAAAGCATAGAAACAAAAAAAGGAATTATACATAAGAACAATATAAAAATATTTATTACACGTCTTTACATACGAAAAAAAAACGAACCGGTCGTCGGCGGGACTCGAACGCCGTCGTCGGCGCAAAAGTGTTCGCGGCGCGGGAGCCTCTGTCTGCTCAGCCACGCCGCTTCGTGAAAGAGTGTCGTAACTTACGCCCTATGTATGGCACGGCGAGCCAAACTTCAACTGCAAATTACTCGTAAACAAAGACGCATTCACGCATATTATGTTAGGTCGTTTATATACGGCATCATAGCTATCGAGTGTGCTATGACTCGTGTTGAAATCGATGAAACAGGTTGCGTCATCTCCTTGTTAGTCTCAACAATATATTGTTACAATAGCGCCTTGACTTTTGTTAATTTACTGACTTTTGAAATTTCAAAATCATCAAAGTTTAGCTTTTATAATTCTAGGGCAAGAGAGTTTGCGGCGGTTCAGCTTTGCTGTAAATAAAGCTTTTCGTTCTTTTACCCAGTGTTCAGTGATTCTTCTCCGCCTGTCGGAATTCGTCTCGCGAGTGCGCGAGAATATACAAGGTGTTATAAAAGTCCCGGAAGAACAGAATAACTCGAAAAATATGAGTCCTAGAAAAAATGCGAAGCACTCAGTTTTTATGATTTTTTTCTGGCTATCTGACGGTGACCTTGGATTTGATCTTGACAATGACCTCGAAGGTCATTTCAAGGTCAGGTCAATTTTTTTAAATAGAACCCCATTCTTTTGACCCCAGAAATGAAAACAGCAGAAAATTTTGCGTTCGGTTATGACCGTAAACGCTGCCAAATTTGATCTTTGAAGATCACATAAAGGTCTAAGTGTGTTTTAGGCTAAAAACGCGAATATCTTCGAAAATGTACCTGCTAGGGAGCAATGCTATGCATAAGAATAAGAATGTAGAGGTCAACGAGGGACATTCAGCCGTGACCTTGCCCTTATTCTCAAGGTCATGAGATAAGATTATTATTAAGGTCAAACTGGACATTTTTAAGACTGAAAATCCATACTTTTGAACTAAAAGTGTCAGGATTGAAAAATTTTACGTTCGGATATGACGGATATGACGGATATAACCTTGACTTTGTTCTCAAAAATATGCGTTTTATGTTATTTCACTGATCGTGAAGTTTACTGAAAGTAAAGCGTCTCGGAACCCGACCACGGGAGGCAAGGTGTTTCAAATCCGATCATTGAAAGCAAGATGTCTCAAACCCGACCACTGAAGGCAAGGTGTCTCAAACCCGACCACTGAAGGCAAGGTGTCTCAAACCCCCGCCACCGGTCGCAAGGGAGGAGTAGGGGGCGGCGAGACGCCTTCCCTACCTTCCCCCCCGAGCGATCGGACAAGTAGGGATAGGGGGGAGCGGTGCCCCGGTTGGGGCCGGGCCCGCTCCCCTACAAATCCTCCCCTCCCTCACTAGCAGGGAGGGGGGGTAAGGAGGGAGGGCGGTTGTTCTCTCCCTCCTTGACAGGAGACACCAGAAGGCCAACCAGCGGGGGGTAACCCTCGTCGGGGACCGCGCCCTGTTCGTGGAACAGGGCGCGGTACACAGGTGGCGAGGGGCTCCCGGAAGGGAGTCCTGGGGCCGGGGGGTTGGGGAGGGAATACGGGAGTAGTTCCCCCGACTCCCCTCCTCACGGTCCGACAGGTAGTCATCCCGCAGGGGTTTTAGTCGGTAAGAGTCCGACATAACCCCCTTCTCCCCCAAGGGGAGGGGGTATCCATGGTGGATTTCCCCTGCGTGACCAAAAAAAAAAAAGTGTCTCAAACCCGACCATTGAAGGCAAAGTTCAGTTAGTTCCGGCCACTGAAGGCAAAGCATCTTGTAACTCGGCCTGAGATTACAAGAGATGTTCAAAATGTTCCCCATTGACCGTTTGACAGTGTGCTAAGCGGACGTACAAATTGTCAGTCGCACTCCTTATCATTTCTGGAGGTATTGCAGTATATTCGTCTATGATCTGTTGTTCTGTTGATCTGAAGCTCATCCAGGTTACGAGGTTTAGTGAAATAAATTTTATTTTTTATGTAACCCCAAAGGAAGAAATCAAGTGATACAATGTCAAGCGATCTCGGTGGCCATTCGATTGTTCCTCTTCTACCTATCCATCGATTAAAAAAAGTATCGTTTAAATAGTTCCGAACAATGCGTCCATAATGTGGCGGTGCCCCATCTTGCTGGAACCAAACATCAAAATTATCACCAACAATCTCCTGTATTGATGGAATAATTTGGTCTGTTAGAAGCTGCAGATAGGTTTCTGAGTTCAAATTCCCATTTATAAAAAAAGGCCCAACCACTTGATTAACATAAAGACCTGCCCAAACATTCAATTTTTGAGGTCGCTGCGTATGTACTTCAAGCCTCCAATCCCATGAGGATTTTCGTTGTCCCAATATTTAAAATTATGACGGTTTACCTTACCAGTAATTTCAAAAGACGCTTCGTCTGAAAAAAACGATATTATGCAAAAAGTTCGGTTATTGATCAATTCTTTGTATCATAACTTCTGAAAATTGCACCCTGCGGTCAAAATCATCTTCATTCAACTCATGGTGGAGATGAATTTTGTAGGGGTGGAACTTAATGGTCTTTAGATTTTTGGAAATTGACAATACACTCATTTGAAGCTGTTGAGATGCTTTTCTAATTGACAATCTGGGATTTTCAACAAATGATTGGGCTACTTCAAATTGTCGCTCTTCTGTCGTTTGGGACCTTGGCCTCCCAGATTTTTGACGGTTTTTATTACTCCCAGTTTCTACAAATCGTCTGATGGTGTGAGATACAGTCGATATTGAAATACCTTCGCTTTCATTACGAAAGTTTTCATTGAACAGCAATCTCACTTCACTGTATGACATTTGTTTATCCCCCCATCCTCTCATTATCAATAGCGAAACTCTCTCATGCTGTGTAAGAGAAGCCATTTGGAATTGAAAATAAAAAATTTGCAAAAATCTGGTATAAAAAATTCGGTTTCTTTACCTTTAAATAAAAATAATAAGTAATGTACCATTGATCGTTAATAATAATATGATAATAATTCAAAACGGACTAGAATGACATAAAAACTTGTTAAATCGATGAAAACTCGAAAACAATCTATTATCTGTTTGACACTGATAGCCGATCAAGATGGCCGATTCAAGATAGCGGCCGATATTTAAGAATACCAAAAATTGGATCTCGTTTAAGAAGTTTTTGAAGTCGTTTCTGAAATCGAATCCGACGTTGGATTTTACAAATTCAAGATGACCGATCCAAAATGGCGCCCGATATTGAGGAATTACCAATAATCGGAGTGTGACCTCATACGTAACGTAAAATCTCACTCTTCACATTATGGCAGGGGGGAGTAAAAGTATGTGTTTCCAGCCTAAAAAAATTAATTGACCTTGATATAACTGACACATAACCTTAAGAACAAGGTCAAAGTTGAAAACGTCATATCCGAACGTAAAATTTTTCGATCTTGACACTTTTAGATCAAAAGTATGGATTTTTAGCCCTAAAAAGGTTTGACCTTAATAATAATCTTAACTCATGACCCTGAGAATAAGGGCAAAGTCACGGCTGAATGTCCCTCGTTGACCTCTACATTCTTATTCTTATGCGTAAAATTGCTCCCTAGCAGGTGCATTTTCAAAGATATTCGTGTTTTCAGCCTAAAACAAGCTTAGACCTTTATGTGATCTTCAGAGGTCAAATTTGGCAGTGTTCAAGGTCATATCCGAACGTAAAATTTTCCGCTCTTTTCATTTCTGTGGTCAAAAGTATGAGGTTCTATTTTAAAAAATTGACCTGACCTTGAAGTGACCTTCAAAGTCATTATCAAGGTCAAATCCAAGGTCAGATAGCCAGGAAAAAATCATAATAACTTAGTACTTCGCATTTTTTCTAGGATTCATATTTTTCGAGTTATTCTGCGCTTCCGGGACTTTTATAACACCCTGTATACGCTAATACTAATGCATTGTTCGCGCGAACGCAAAACAGGAAAGTTAGGTCATATAGACTGCACTATAGTGCAACTGGGCTACACTTTCCGTGTTATCTGCACTTACAAATTTTGCCACTCATACATCATATTTGCTTATCAGACATACATAGACATCTTCCTTATATTAGTATGTAGGGTCGTAAAGAGCCCGATTTTGCATTTAGGTTCTTGAAAATTTGTAATAAATGAAAATATAGGTTCGTGCTGCACCGCGGGATGAACGTTCATTCAAATTATTTAATCGATTTTTATTTCAACTTTTTTTCCAAAAAAGCGCTCTGTACGACCCTGCGGACGTTTCTCCTGATTGCAAATATCATACATATAAGGTTATTCTCTTCGTATTTTGTTCATAATTTGCAATATAATTTTGTCTAGTTCGCAGGTCTCCGCGAGAGGTCTCTAGTGTGGCTCCTGCAGACCCTTAACGAACTCCGACATGTACTCTGGGTACACAAAGTGCTGCTGAAACGTGCCCGTGCACACCGCAACGTGCGAGGGGAAACGTCCCCTCTATACGCCTTCACGCACACTAAAATCACTAGACAGACAAAGTACTGCAATCATCCGCCATTTTTATTTCAACTACACGGTTCTTTCAAAACGTCTATGAGTGCGATTCATTTGATACTGTAAGTATTCTGAAGCGATGTATAGACTAATCATGGTTTTTCTTTATAACTGCAATACATTATTTCCTACGAGATTATAACTATTAATTATACCTCACAAATGATTTTTCGGGCAATATGTCTCTTCCAATTAATCATGTCCATTCCTCACGTCGGACTTTATTTTTTTTTGCTAGATGGTAAACAAAATACTCTAAAACCTTTTTCCGAACGATTGTTGCATCCGTTCACGCAGAAACCTGTTATTTTTTTTCACAATGTTTCTAACTTTCTTAATAGTCTTGCGATGCAATGCAACAACCGTAGAATTGCACTAAGTGTATAGATAAGTTGCACATTTGCACTAAGTACACTTCCGACGTCATTTTTATTCTAAGTCGTTTACAACGGATTGCAGTACGGTCGCGGATATAATAATAAGTGCCCGTTTTTTTGCAACTTTCGGAACGCATTCTGATTCGAAAAGAATGAGAGTCACTGCTCCGCTTGCGGAGCACGCCTGCGCAGTGACTTACAACGAAAGGCGAGAAATGAAATATACGCGGTGGGACATATAATAATACAGACTCAAATGAAATGAATACTCCAGCATGAAAATGGAAATGAGGGAACTCAGAACAGACAAGAATAATCCGATGTAAGTCTTATACTCCGGGCGATATTCGAAAAAGGTAGAGATAAATAAACATGTTTATGTTTTTAAAACAATACGAAATTAATTAAGAGAATTAAGCTGCATTACGATAGTTACGATTCTGTTATACATTTATATGTGATTTATTATTTATGCCTGAAAAATAAGAAATTATGTTAACAAATAGCGTGAATAATATCATTAAAACGCAAGATAATAGTAAACGTTACTTTCCTAGACAGCACCGGATATTCAATGGATATATGTTTCACGTCCAATTTATGTCCGTATATCCGATTTACATCCGTAGACATAAATTGGACGTAATAACAAGGATGTCCTTATTGGACATGGGACCTGTAGGACGTTCGATTTATGTCCATCGAACGTCCATATCCGAAGTTGTGACAAACGTACATCCTATGGACGTCTTTTGTAAAAAAATAGACATATAACGGACGTCCAGTGAACGTCCGTGCGCTATCTAGGTTTATTTGGTTTGGTATCCGTATTTGCATCATAAATTTCATCCTCTCCTTCTTCTTTCTTCCATGCTCATGTCTGTATGTCCCAAAAGTTCAAAATTCGCTATAATAGCTGCTTCTGTATCTAATATACGAGGGCGGTCCGATAAGTACTTAGCCTCACCGCCCGATGGCGCCACTATCGCAAGAGAAATTTACTATCGTGTAGTACATTCTCGTAGACGGCTACTGTCGAAATTTCAGCCGAATCGAACTCGTAGTTTTGTTTTGACCGCGTGTGGAAGCGGGCGTGTCCGCGGATTTTAGAAAAATGGAAAAAGAGCAATATCAGTCGGTGATTCGATTCTTGTTTTTGGAAGGGAAATCGCGCAGCGAAATCAAAGAGCGCTTGGATGCTGTGTACGGTGACCCTTCTCCTTCGATGGCGACCGTCAAAAATTGATTTAACGAGTTTCAACGTGGTCACACGTCGGTTTTTGATGAGCCACGCCCAGGTGCCCCGAAAACGGCTACCACGGAGGATAACATGACAAAAATCCACGATCCCGTATTGGCAGACCGCCGATTGAAGGTGCGCGAGATAGCTGAGACAGTAGGCATCTCAAAAGACCGCGTGGGTCATATCCTGCATGAAATTTTGGGCATGAGAAAGCTGTCGGCGCGATGGGTGCCGCGTTTGCTCACTCCGGACAACAAGCGCAACCGTGAGACCACTTCAAAGCAGTGTTTAAGCGCAATCCGAAGGAGTTTCTGCGTCGTTTCGTGACCATCGACGAAACATGGATCCACTGGTACTGGTACACACCAGAGACCAAGGAACAGTCGAAACAGTGGACTTCACCCGACGAACGTGCTCCGAAGAAGGCGAAGACTGTCCTATCGGCCGGAAAGGTGATGGCCACCGTTTTCTGGGATTCACAAGGTGTGATCTACATCGACTACCTGGAGAAGGGCAAAACGGTCACAGGGCTGTATTATGCCGAATTATTGGGCTGATTCGACGCCGAATTGCAGAAAAAACAGCCCCATTTGGCGAAGAAAAAAGTGCTCTTCCACCATGACAACGCACCGGCTCACACCTCCGCCCTTGCCACGGTCAAATTGGTCGAATTGGGCTACGAACTGCTGCCCCATCCACCGTATTCTCCAGATTTGGCCCCGTGCGACTTCTTTTTGTTTCCAAACTTGAAAAAGTCACTCGCCGGGCAGAAATTTGAGTCGAATGAGGAGGTCATCGTCGCCACGGAGGCCTACTTTGCAGACCTCGAGAAAACGTATTTTTCAGACGGGTTAAAGAAGTTGGAGCATCGCTGGGTCAAGTGTATCGAGCTAAAAGGAGACTATGTTAAGAAATAAATCGCCACTTTTCCAAAATTTTCGTTTTTCTTTTATAGGCTAAGTACTTATCGGACCACCCTCGTAATTGCTTCTGCTATTGAAGATGGCTGTTGCTAAAACAATAAATCACATATAAATGTATAACAGAATCGTAACTATCGTAATGCAGCTTAATTCTCTTAATTAAGTTCGTATTGTTTTAAAAACATAAACATGTTTATTTATCTCTACCTTTTTCGAATGTCCCCCGGAGTATAAGACTTATATCGGATTATTCTTGTCTGTTCTGAGTTCCCTCATTTCCATTTCCATGCTGGAGTATTCATTTCATCTGAGTCTGTATTATAATATGTCCCACCGCGTATATTTCATTTCTTGCCTTTCGTTGTGAGTCACTGCGCAGGCGTGCTCCGTAGGCGGAACCCGTAGTGAAGCCCTAAACACAATGCCAGGCAACAGGCAATAAGAATAAAAATAGACCAATCACAATCGACTATTACAAGAATAATCTATTGTGATTGATCTATTTTTATTCTTATTGCCTGTTGCCTGGCATTGTTTAGGGCTTTACTCTCATTCTTCTCGAGTCGGGATGCGTTCCGAAAGTTGCAAAAAAACGGGCACTTATTATTATGTCCGCGACCGTACTTTGCCTATTTAGTGACTTTAACGCACACAATGCTGCTGCTCGCCTATCGGTGTGAAGCCCCATCGCCTCATGCTGGCCTCGCCGAGCGAGAAAGAGAGTAATCTTTGCTCCTTCTCGTTCCGACTCAACTGCGTTAACGCGCGTCCGAGTATATTTTGGCTTTCTCGGCGTGGATCTAAGTCGTGAGCACGATTATGATATATCGTCGCTGCCGTGAAAAGATCCACTATGTAAATTTTCTCACCAAATCAAGATGTTTATATTAATATACATTGGCTGCGTTCAGAAGAACAAAATGATCAATGAGCGCTTAGTGATTCTCGCTCCTGATTGGTAAATACTTCTGGGTCTATGAAGAATCCAAAAGAATGCTTCAGTCACAGACACTAAGCGCTCATTAATCACTTTGTTCTGCTGAACGCAGCCATTCACAATTTTACTCTACATATATTGATACAATATGTTAAAGTCATAAAACATGCACATAGGTTTTTTTACGGCAGCGACGATTTATGACAAAATATGAAATAAATATAAGGCGAACATTTAATATAACATACCAGTACGTCACACAGTGGGACAAAAGTGGAATTTTTTAAATAAATCAATCTGTAGGACTCAATTCTTGATGTATCGGAATAAATTTCTTTTAATAAAAGGCCATTTCAATTGAAAGAAAGTTGTTTAGGCCGATTTTAAATTATTGCTTTCCTGTTAATGTAATTAACATTATAGATACCTATACAGATAACCTATACAGATGACACACTAGTGGTGGCCTGGGAGGAGGGAACTGGGGGGAAGCCCACCTCCGAGCGGAGGCAGCAGTGACATCGGTGATGGGCCATCAAGGGCCTGGGACTGAAAGTGGCACCCCAGAAGACGGAGGGCATGTATTTTCATGGTACCCGTCGAAGAGTGCCGCCGAAGGAGTCTCAGGTCCGAGTTGACGGTGTCCGCGTCCGCGTCGAGTCTACGATAAAATATCTGGGCCTGACGTTGGACAGCCGTTGGAGCTTCGGGCCACATTTCAGAGGCCTGGCCTCCCGGGCTCGCAAGGCAGGGTTGGCAGTAGCCGGCCTCATGTGGACTTAGGGGGCCCTGGATAGCACGCTCGCCGCCTCTATGTGGGTGTTGTGCTTTCGATTACCTTCGCCACGGGGCGCCACGGTTAACCGCTACCGTCAAAAATACGTGCCTAATGCGTCAGGCCGTGAGGATGGTGGTGGTGAGGGCGATTCGGGGGTACGGCACTGTGTCGCATAGGGCGGCGACGGCCCTGGGCGGCTCTCCAACCGTGGAGATCCTCGCCGATGAGAAATATATTCTCTATTGGAGCGTGAAGGAGCTCCGCAAAGGGGGGGGAGAGGAGGTAATGGCCAGCGACTTGGCGGCCCTGAAGCTCCAGGCCAGAGCCCGAGCCCTCGAAAAGTGGTCGGCCATATTGACCGACCCCTAGGGATTCGGGCTCCAGACGGCCGAGGCTGTCCGCCCCTGTCTACCGGAAATGATAAACAGGCGGGGACACGGACTGACTTTCCATCTGGTGCAGGTGTTGACCGGGCATGGGTGCTCCGGTAAGTACCTGTACCGGATCGGGAAGGAACCCACCGCTCGATGCCACCACTGCCCGGCGTCAGGGGATACCGCGCACCATACGCTGGTCTCATGCCCAGCATGGGACCAGCAGCGCGGTGTCTTGGCCCGGACGATGGGCTGCGAAGTGGAGGCCCTCTCGCTCCCGCGCATGGTCAAGGCCATGTGCGGGAGCGAGGAGGCATGGGGGGCAGCGGCCTTCTTCTGCAAGGACGTTATGTCGTAGAAGGAGACCGCCGAATGGAAGCGTCGCCTCGGTGCCCACCGCAGGGCACGGCGGAGGCGACGCTCCCCGGGGGTGGAAAGCGGGCCTGAGGTGGCGCCGGTCGAGGAGCCGCCGCCGATTCGTCAGAGGCCTCCTCGGCCGCCTCGGGCCTGTCTTCGAACGCGAGGGGGGAAGGCGACGGATGACTAACCCGCCTCCCCTTTGAGCGTTGGTAAGGACCGAGAAAGGGGAGTGGAAGCCTAGTTAGGGCGGGCCCCACTCCTCGCCCCCCTTGACGAGCAAGGGGGCTTGGAGGGAGGGTGGGTATCCCCCCTCCAGTAAACCAAAATTTCCGCAAGTCCGCGGGTGCCGCACCGGAGGATCCAGTACGGGCAAAGCCGGATCCAGTACGGGTCAACCGGAAGGTATAGTTTACAAATTTCCTACATATCTGTGTTCAACTCTTTACAATCTTTGCCTTTGCAACTTGTTCCTCATCAGCTCTCTTGAAAGCTTCATGTCTCATTTAAATTTTCAATGTTGGAACAAAAATATAAATTCTCTCCCTCCTCCAGTAACCAGAAGGCCAATCCGACCGGGTAACCAGACGGGGGACCGCGCTCCCGACTCTCTTTGTGGGAGGGGCGCGGTACTAGGGCGTGGGGCTCTGATAATGAGCCCTGAGGCCGGGGTGTTGGGGAGGGAATACGGAAGTAGTTCCCTTGACTTCCCTCACAACGGTCCGAAAGGTAGATACCCCGGTGGGGTATTAGTCGGTAAAAGTCCGATATAACTCCTGCCCTCCCTAAGGGGCGGAGGTATCCATGAGGATTTCCTCACCATTAACAAAAAAAAGGTCGTACCCATTTTTACTGTATTCTATTTGTTTGTAGTGTTTTTATAAACAAAATACGTTTCAGATGACAAAATGGCATATACATTTTTTCTTATCTTATCCCGTAGAATCGATTCGCATTGTTAATTTTTCGAAAAAATAACTTTTCCATAATTTATTAAAATATTTATTAATTAAACAATGAAAAATGATAAAAGAGAAAATATGTATCTACTTTTTTTCAATTTGCCTATGAATCCAATAGTTAGTTTTTTCATATCACTGCTGGTTTTGGTATGGGCTTTAATGGGTTCAAGCGATTTAATCTTTTTTAACATATCTTGCTGTTAATTATATTAATAGGAATGCAATAATCTGAAATCGGTCCTGGCAACATTTTTCCGATTGAAATGACCTTTTATATAAAAAAAAATTTATTCCGATACATCAAGAATTAAGTACAGATTGATTTGTCTAAAAAATTCCACTTTTGTCCCATTGTACGACGTACTAGCACGTTACATTAAATGTTTGCCTTATATTTATTTCATATTTTGTCACAAATCATCGCTGCCGTAAAAAAACCTATATGCATGCTTTGTGATTTTAACACGTTGAATGCCGGACGAATTTTACATGACCCAAGACCCGGCCCAAGACGCCGGAATGAGTTTCTCGTTATACGATACATACTAGTAGTATAATATTATACAAACTATTATTTATGACAGATAATGTGAACTATATTATCATGCAGTATGCATTTATCTTACTGGAGGTCTTTATGCTGTTGTAATAACGATGATAATATTGAATATTTTTTAAGTATTGTCATCTGCTCGAATTATGCGTTTTTATTAAGCCCAGAATTGCCGGCCACCGATGACCCCTCACGGCGCCATTGGCAAATCGAGCGCTGTTCATCGGTGACCCCCGCGGCATTCAACGTGTTAAAATACTTATGTCATTATATATAAATTGAAATTGTGAATGTATATTAATATAAACATCTTGATTTGGTGAGAAAATTTACATAGGGGATCTTTTCATGACAGTGATGATATATCATAATCGCGCTCACGACTCAAATCCACACCGAGAAAGCCAAAACATGCTCGGACGCGCAGTTAAGTCGGAGCGAAAAGGAGCGAAGATCACTCTTTTTTTCGCTCGGTGAGGCGACGCGTCTTCACACCGATAGATGAAACAACAGCGTTGTGTGCGGAGAAGGCGCATCGAGGGGACATCATCGCCCTCCTTCTTTCATGGTGGATCCCCCTTCGGCGCGTTGCAAAACGTGTCCAAGCGCCCAGGAGCAGCCAAAATATGGCGTCGACCCCGGGGCTTATTTCTATTATTTGCACCGGATAAGGAGGGGCAACGGTGGAGGCCGGCATACATGGACAGCAGGTCTTGAAAGGATAGCAACCTTTGACTTTGAGAGACTGTCAGTTTGTACCACCAGGTACAAGTAACAATGCTTCTCTCTGTAGTCGCCGTGCGCTCAGGATAGCATTAGAGATGTCGCTTCCGAACGACATCTCTCAACGTTATCTGGGGAGGGGAGAGTGTCGTGAGCGTGGAGCGTCAGATAGCTCAGTGGTCTAGAGCAGTCGCCCGGCAAGCGAAAGACCCGGGTTCGATTCCCGGTCTAGCGACTACCGCGCTCTCGATATTTTTCTCTCCTCGGAACGAAAAATGAGATGCAGGTCCCGAACGCACGGCGTCCCGTCGACACCTAGTACGCCCTCCTTCTTTCATTGGACGATTGATGGTTGGAAGGATGTAGTATGGTCTGATGAATCATCGTTTATTTTGTTCCCTACAAACGGCCGGGTTTATGTATGGAGAACCCCCAAAGAAGCCTACGATCCGGACTGCTTACTATCCACAGTCAAGCACGGGGGCGGCTCCGTGATGATTTGGGCGGCTGTATCATGGTATTCGCCGGTCCGATTATTATACTCAATGGCCGTATTACTGTGAATGAATATCTAAACATCCTCAATGATGAAATTCTTACTATGACCAGTATATTGTTGCCAAATACTGCCATATTCTAAGACGATAATGCGCCCATACACACGGCCAAAAAAGTTCAGTCTTGGTTCGAGGAACATCGGAATATTATCAAGCATCTGCCCTGGCCAGCACAATCGTCAGATCTCAACATCATTGAGCCGCTATGGGGAGTTTTGGAGTAGAGTATGAGGAGCAAATTTCCACCTCCATCATCATTGAGGCAATTGGCGGAGATGTTAGTGGAAAAATGGGACAACATTCCGTTGGATACTATCCGTATATTCCACGAATCTATTCCGCGACGAATTACAGCTGTCTTAAAAGCAAACGGTGGCCCTATATATTATTAATTAACAAATATTGTATATTAGTCAGGTGTTCACATTATTTTGTCCACCCTCTGTATGTCTTGTTACTTTTTTGTAATTCTTGTTTTTCTTATTCTCATGAATAAAAATATATTACAGAAGAATAGGAAGAAAAATTCATTATACAAACAGCCTTTTCTATGTTTTATGAAAGAATGATTACACAATTCAAAAAGAGGTATATATTATTGTGAAATTGCTTGTTGAGTCACTTCTAATGTAATCGCAAGTTCTTCTTGCGTTTGGCACGAATCTTCCTCCAATAATGCTCCCAATTCCGTGTCTTCGTATACTTTCGGCCTTCCACTACGTTCTTTGTCTTCCACGTCAAACTCACCATTTTTAAACTTTTGAAACCACTTACGACAACTTCTCTCACTTATAGCAGTCTCACCATATGCTTCTACAAGCAATCGATGTGCCTCAGCTGCAGATTTCTTCAAATTAAAGAAGTAAATTAAAAGTTCCCGCAAATGACGCTTATTCGGCACAAAACTTGACATTTTCGCACGAAAAAAATTATGTGATGCTGATACGGAGTCACTAATACTTCAAGATTATGTTGTTACCAGATGTCCAAACTTACGATATTACATTTTACATCTAACAATTTCAACATAACCTTCTGGTGGGGCTATCTTTTGTCAAACGACGGAAACTTATTTGTACTCCTAATATATGGTTTCGTCACATAAACGTTACTTTTGATGTGTCCCCAAAAAAGAAGGCAAGAGGAGATAAATCAGGTGATCTAGTAGGCCACTCAATGGCACCACTCCTACCTTTTTTTTTATAACGGTGGGGAAATCCATCAAGGATACTCCCGCCCTTTAGGGAGGGCGGGGTTTATGCCGGACTCCTACCGGCTAAATCTCCACCGGGGTGTCTACCTTTCGGACCGTGGTGGGGAAACTACTCTCGTATTCCCTCTCCGACACTCCGGCCCCAGGGCTCATGCACAGAGCCCCATGCCCTAGTACCGCACCCCCGACTCCCTTTGTGAGAGGGGGCGCGGTCTCTCGGCCGGTTGCCCGGCCGGGTTGGTCTTCAGGTTATAATTACTGGAGGAAGGGGCACCTACCCTCTCTCCTAGCCCCCTTGTTCGTCAAGGGGGACGGGGAGGGGGGCCCAGCCCTAACCAGGCCTCCACTCCCTTTCTTCATCCCCTCACCTCTCCTACCTATCCATCGATTAGGAAAAGAACGGTTAAAAATTCTCGAACTCGTATCGCAAAATGAGGTCCTGCTCCATTTTGCTGGAACCAAATGTTTTGCATGTTTGCGTCAAATAAATTTTCAATTTCAGGAATATGATCTCACAATAAATTTTCATATTTTCCAGCATTTAAATCACCATTTATGAAAAATGAGTCTATAATATCGCGACTACAGCTCCCTGTCCAAACATTCAATTTTTGTGAATATTATGCGCGTAGATCACTCATCCAATGTGGATTTTCGTCATTCCAATATTTACAATTGTGGCGATTAACAGCACCATTTATTTTAAATGACTTCATCAGAAAAAATAACAAAATTCAAACAGTTAGTATTATCATCATACCGATGCATCAGTTCTTCACAAAACTGAATTCTTCTATCAAAATCATATTCCATAAGTTCTTGAGCGATAACAATTTTATACGGATAATATTTATGCTTTTTTAAAATGTTAAAAACGCTACCTTCACTGATATCATGGGCTTGTGCTGTTTTTGATACGGACAAATGAGGATTTTCCTGAAATGGTTGGAGAACATCCAAAGTCTTATCATCAATAGTTGTGAATTTTGGTCTTTCGCTGCGAAATCGGTCCTTAACTGTCCCCGTTTCAAAAAAACGAGTTACTGTTCTGCCAACGGTGGATTTAGAAATAGGATCGATATCAGGATGTGTAACATTGAATAGATTAGCTACTTCTTGATATGATCTACGGAATACGGTCATCAAATCCTCGATAAATTAGTAGCAATATTCTTTCTTTTTCGGTCAACATTTTTCAGAGAAAAATGTGATATTATAATCGGAAAAAGAAACAAAAGAGACAAAGAGCGAGATACGAGCAACCGCAACTCGTTTTTAGAATATGTGAACCGAGAAGCATCTCTGATCGCACCTCCGCGCGGTACACTTTGAGTGATGCTAATGCCGGCGGTACTGTAACTTTCAAACGTCATAACGCGGAAAGAACTTAATAAAAAATGACTTCTTTATAGTGTTTTGGAAAGCTCTCGATATAAGCTACAAGAATTTCTAATAAAAAATAGGAGGTTCCATTTAAAAAAACAAAGTTGACCTTCATATGACCTTAGCAACGTATGGCCAAACTAATATGGTCATATAACTTATAGTCAAACTATGAATACTAAATAGATCTTTTTAAGCCCTACAATTTTTGTATCAAACATTTTTTCATATCTTTCATATTTTTCGAAATATTTTAGCGCTCCCGGACTTTTTGAGGACCCTGTATATATTGGGTGAGTGCAAAAGTTCGTGCGGAGTTTGTGAGTAAAAGTCACACAGTGATTAGGCAAACAAAAATCTTTATTCAATCAATGATATATTCTCCATCGTTTTCTATAATCTTTTCCCAACGTTCTGGTAGCATACGGATGCCTCGATCATAAAAACTGCGCGGTTTAGATTCGAAGAACGAAGAGACGCCGTTTTTTAAGGCCTCCAAAGAGTCAAAGTTTTTTCCATTTAAATAATTTTGCAATGACCGGAACAAATGATAGTCAGATGGTGCGATATCAGGAGAATACGGTGGATCCGTTAAGACATCCCATTTCAGGCTCTTCAGTTTGCGCAGCGCCTTTTTCGAAACGTGTGGTCTGGCGTTGTCGTGATGAAAGACGACTCCCTTGCGATTTGACAAAATCGGACGTTTCTCTTTTATTTCTCGATTCAGATTGGTTAATTGGCGACAGTACTTGTCCGAATCAATCGTTTCGCCAGCGGGGAGAAGCTCGAAATAGATTATGCCCTTGCAATCCCACCAAACAGAGAGCATCACCTTCATCGGGTGCAAACTGGCCTTTGGCATTGCGTCACCATGCTCACCTGATTGTTTCCATATCCGTTTGCGCTGAACATTGTTGTAGAGGACCCATTTCTCATCGCCCGTCACTAGTCGATCCAAAAACGACTCGTTATTGAGCCGCCCGAGTAAAGAAACGGCTGCAGAAATTCGCTTGATTTTGTTCTTCTCGGTCAGCAAATGGGGCACCCATATATCGAGCTTCAAATCGAATCCCATCTTTTTTAAACTTTTCATGAGTTCCGTCCAGTGAACTATATACTATACTGGAACGAGAACGGCCCTCTTGAGAAAACCGGCCACTAAAAAAAGGAGATAGGTTGATTTGGTACCATCTCTATCTCTGTCTAGCGAATTTTGATTGGTCTGTGATTTTCTATGTTCTTTTCTACAAACATCAGTTCTACTAACCTTTTGACTCAACAGACTAGTCAATAGCTGTCAAGTGCCACAACTTCTTATTAATTATAATATAATCAGAATTATTTTATTATCAAATGTGATATATAAAAATGTTGTTTTAGGTAGTCGCACAAAAAGTGTTTTCGTGTTTTCATTCTCGTTAATGAAAAATAGTATAAGATATGTATATTGATGCTGCATTTTAATAAATAAAATTAATTACTTAGGCAATGTTTTGTTCATTTATTGCCCTATATATATATGTGTATTATTTCATATGTATAAAAAATAATAGAAAATAGACATTGTATAGAGTGTGTTAAGTATTTATGCTAAGTATAGCATGGCTTGATGTAGATAAAATGCTTTAGCAATCAACAAAATAAAATCGTATTGTACTTAAAACTTTTATTTGGAAAATGCTACAAATTAAAATAAAAAAAACACAGTAACTGTACATATATCTCATTAATTTTCTTTAAGGACAACAATAACAAGTGTCTCAGTATTAGATGAACAGAAATATAGTAATATATTTTTTATTTTCAGTATATGCTAGCAAAATTATAAACAGTTTATTCAAATTAAAATTACAGCCTAACAATTGTGTTCAAGAGCTCTATGACGTTCAGTCTGAAAATTCGACCGAATCCTTACTCCTTGGCCAGGTATTCTCGGATGTCGGTTACTGTAGCAGTTTATTGAAATCGTGTCACAGCAATCAATTCCAACCAAATATAAACAGACGAACAATAGCTGTCGATCCAGCTCGGTGTATCTGTATATGTAGAATTATGTTTATCTAGGTCTCGTTACGACACATTTGCCTGTTTCTCGAAGGTTCGACCGCTGAGATCACGCCGTGAATATAATGGCTAATCGCGCGAGGATTCGGCCTGTGTGCTTCTAACCGGTAATCGAGCCCATCTTGTGCGTTTATCTCAACGCCTGACTCTGCTGGTCAGGTTCTCGTGCGCCGATCGCAACATAGCGAAGTTGTCGCGCCGTTCATGAATTCTGTTCCGGAATTCATCCGTTTATTATTATCGTTTTTTTTTTGTTTTTTGTTGTAATGCCCGCGGTCACCCGGGTCGAGCGTGCTTAAAGTTTTGTTGAGAATTAAATAGTTGAAACGGATTTTGACCAAACCGTCTTTTTTGGTGGATCTCGGAACTGTCTCCCTGCCTTGGCGTCCTATCCCCATCGGTCCATCGACCTCGTTGCTCAGCGCTGAGTAATACCGGAATCTCTGCATAGCGGTCAATTTCTGAGCGGAGAACGCGACCGCGTGAACAAATTGTAACGTTTTTAAATTGCTTTTTGCACCATCACACGTAATTGAACGAACAGTGATGCCTATCTCTGCTAGTTTAACTATTGCTTGCTGCATAATTTCACTTTGTACAACTGAGGGCATTTTATTTGTAAAAAAAATTGCAATTGGACACTTAAATTTCACCGTAAAAGAAATAATTAATAATACCAACACTTCGGTAGCTATTTCTTCCGAATCTTCTGTAGGAATACCTCCATAATCTACATATCCACGCATCTTATCTATTGTTTTATCATATATTATTCTTTTTCTAATACTCATAGAATCAAATATTAATGAAACATCTGTTAAATAATTTTTTGTATACGCTTCATTTTTCAAATATATAAACACTTCAGTAAGAAAACCAGGTTGGATGTTTGTATTACTTAGCCATTTGCGAAATACACTATTATGCGGTAAATATAATTGCTTGCGTACAAATTCATATGCACATGGAGAATAAAAAAATAATGTAAATGCAAATTGTTTTATTGAGGTAGAGTATCTTCTATTACGTGGTGGTACTGCGCTGTTTTTTACCTCATTTTGCATAACTTTAAGTGAAAAACCATTAAAATTATTTTGTAGGACTTCTATCACACCTTCAGTATCATGTTTATTGTCTTTTAGATATTTAATGAGGTGTTTCATAGATGTTATGCGTTCTTCTCGACGACATAAACGTTTCTTTAACTTTCGATTTTCTCGTTCTAATTCTAATTCCCTGTCGGATCGTCTTAAACGTTTTGGAGAAATCTGAACTTCAGCATCCACACTGCTTCTTAATTGCAACTGTACTTCACTGTCAATCATTTCCTTAAAAAATACCAAATCTTGTATATATATACATATATACACGATATAAATAATGATTAAATACATTGCTACTTACAATTTTCTGTTCAGAACATGTACTAAAATTTATGTTTGAATTATATGTAACATTCAAATCTTTCAATATTCTATTTTTATGTTCTTCACGATCCTATAATAATTTATAAATTAGAAGAATATTTGTATTTTTTATTTTATACTTATATATTTTGTTAAAAACTATGTAATTACCTTTTTGTGATTAAAATGTTATAATTCTTAAAAATAGTAGGAACAGCAGTTCTTTTTAACATTCTTTTCATTAATTCCATTGATGCTGGTTGAAAATTGTCATCATCAGTAAAATGTGCACCACAAATAAATACTTCTTTTGATATATCTATTTGTGGTAAATATGAAGAAATTGCAGTAAGCCATTTTGTGCGTGCTTTCTCGTTACTTGGCAATCTATAATTTAAAATTATTATTTCGTGTTTATATATATCTTATGCATATATATGTATATAAACATAGTGAAAGAATTTGGATAATTGCTCAGACATATAAATAGTTAGATGCAAAAGTGAACACAAATACTTATTAAAAGCTAATATTTGAAAAACATTGATGATAATTAACACAATCTTGAATAATACATTTTGCCCATTTTTATTGCCTGCTTTTCCTATTTCCAATTTTGCCACATTTAATAACCTATAATTATATGTACTATAAAACAATAATCAATAATCATAAAACCTATGATTTATATAATTTTATATTAAGTAAAACTCATTTGCGATTTATATATTATAATATAAATAAATATATATATATTACTATTCCATATTATTAAAATTTATAAAGCTTAACACACACGCGTATATATTATCCGATATTTACTCACATTTGTGTACTGAATACAGCGAATGTTTTCAGCTCGAAAAGTACAGTGATAGAAAAAGACGGACCGGTTACAATTTTCTATTTCTCTCGTTCCGTTTTCTTCTAGAGGGCCGTTCTCGTTCCAGTATAGTATATATTTCACTGGTTCCGCCATGTTTCTACTGCGACTGCCTCAAGGTCATTCTACAATACGTGTCGTAAGTTGTAAGCCGTAAGAACTGACAATTATAGTCGATTATTTTTGTAATAATCGACTGTGATTCGCCAATTCTTACGGCTTACAACTTACGACACGTATTGTAGAATGACCCGCAGTAACGAAAGTAGGAAGTGACGACAAAATCTATGACGTCATACGAACACGAAAGTGCTTTGAAAGCTTACTGCCGCCTATATCGGAACGGACTTGCAGTACTGTTAGTAAATAACGAAACGCAGCCTTAGCCTGCGTTCCGATATTCACTGTCAGCATTAAAAATTTATAGTATACGTATACTATAGATTTTTAGTGCTGACAGTGAATATCGGAACGCAGCCTTAATCGGTGCAAAGTTTTATCTAGTGAATTACTAGATCCAACCAATCATTTACTTTGTGTCCAATCGTGCTGTGTCGAATTTATACACATCTCTAGCTGCGTTCCGATATTCACTGCCAGTATTGAAAATATATACTTTATGTCACATATATTATAGATTTTCACTACCGGCAGTGAATATTGGAATGCAGCTCTGTCATACGAAGTATTGTAAACTAAGCTTTAAATTGAATTCTCTGTGCATTTGAATTTATTCTATTGGAGAATGACATATGGATACGCCTTTCTACCTAAAGCCATATACCAAACGAACGAATGAATTTATTCTATCTATAGTGTGCTTTGTTGTTTACTAGGGAAGTATGCATCGTGTTAAAAGTTTATTTGAATAGGTAAAATTTACTTATAAACATTCGATAATGACTGATATTGAAATGTTGCAATTAGATATATGGAAAGGCGATTGGGGTCTTCCATCTGTTAATATAGAATGTTTACAAGTTTTGGTACGTATATCATGCGTAGGTTATGACATAATTAGGTGTCAAATTTGATGTTGATATCTTCACCAAATATTAATATTTTTTTCGAAACTGATATATATATATATATATATACTGTAAGTTGATTAATATTACTTAAAATCACAAAATGTTTTTTATGAATTCTTTGGTGAATTTGAAATTATTTTCTCAATAAATGTATTAATGTAGTTTTCAAATATTTACTGATTATAAAATGATTTTTTTCTGACTACCCAAATTTATGAAAAGTAAATATATGAGAAAATCATATATAGAATGGTTAATTTAACTTTATTAGATGATATAATTGCTTATAAGAATGAAGTAAATATTTAGATATGATTGTGTCTGTATGTAATATGATTAAAAGAATACATAATCATAATGTATCACATAATATGTTAATATATATATATATATATATGTATATGAAAGAATATAATAGTTTCTTTTGAATTAAATAATTTCTACTTCATATCCGCAGGAGAAAAAGATTATTCATGAATTTTATTCATGCATGGTTATATATAATCATGCGTAAACATATATGTCCACAATGGTACTGTTATACATATAAATGGTTATGTTTCTAATAGCATATAATGTCAACATTTATTTGAACAAAACTATTTCCTCCTTTTTTCATTTAATATCATATATTATTAATATCATTCTTTTTTTATGTGGACATATATGATTATATATTTGACCATATATAGATGATGATATATAGACAAATAAATATGTAGACAATATACATGGTGTATAAAAAGTATGGGACGGTGAAATATCAAAAACTAAGCATTTTAGAAAAAAATGTTTCAACTAAAAATTGTAGGGTTTCAAAAGATCTATTTACTGACATTATAGTTAACGAAATATCATAAGTTAAGTATTGAAAAAGTCATTAAGTTTTCCTTAAATATCTCAAAACATATTAGATAAATAAAAAAATATTTCAGATAAAAGTTGTTGAAATTAATTGGTAGAAAAAGATGATATAATAAAAAATGGGGATTTCTGTTTAAAAACAATAATTTGACCTTGATTTGACTTTGGCAATGCCACTCAAGGTCAAATTGATGAGATCAAGTGAATATATCGTTTTGAGCCTTATAACTTTTGTTAAAAATACTTTTCTGTAAAACTTAAATCTTGAGATCTTCAAGAGTTTCCATCTTTTTTCCTCACCCTGTATACACATATGTCCACACATATAGAGTAAAGCATTTATAGTGTTAATGACAAATACCTCATAAACCTCATAAAATATGTATCTTATAAAAAAATATTTCAAATAAAATTTATTTGATATCAAAGGGGACACAAGATAACACTCTCAGTTTTGTTATAGATAATTCTATTGTAAATCAAACAAAGGATAACTTTATTTTTTTTTATGTAAATTCTTATTTTGTATTGTTTTATGTGAAAGTAGAACTAAGAACAAATACTTTTTATTCATTTTTTATAAAATATAAATTTTTCTAGATAATTGATTTTATAGACGGTTAATTTATTTCATGACATTTTTATAGATATCTATGAAATTACTAATTATTGAAAAGATTCTGGGATGAAAATGATAATTTTGTTAAATAATTTATTCTCTGATTCAATTATGGTATAGTTAGCAACAAAGTTAAAAACCTATGAAACCGTACAATAATACGCGAACAATCTTGTGTAATTTGTCTTGAACATATGTGAGAATTGTGAACTATTACAACTAGAACACTAATTTTAGCATCTTCATTTGTCAAAATTTTTCTGTTTTTTTCATTTCGGTTAGACACTTGCCGTTTCAGAAACATTTTAATAATTCGATAAAATATCATAAGATTTGAATAATTCCTGTCAGGAAATCGATTAGCATACAAATTACATGCATTTCGAATATTTTTCAGAGCTTTCCCATAAATAACAATTGTATTTTTTTCTTTTTTCTTCTCTTTTTCTTCTTTCGTAAAACGAACTATTTTTATCATGAATTTAAACATATATCAGGGAGTAACTAAATATTATCATATAATATACTTTACAGTGATAGCACTGCTGTAGTATATTGATCCTTTGGTTTTCAGATTTCAATGATTTTTCACTGTGTAACCACAATGCTTATAAATACAACTTCTAATTGACATTACTTAAATAATATCTACTATTATTATCTATGTGAAATAAAGTTCACCCCATATTGCTCGGTGTTTATAGTACAAAACAAGGTCGCATATTCAGAAGAGTATCTAAAGGCACTATCAAATATATATAAAATGAAAGTTTAAAACAGTAAATTTGTATCCGTACCCAATGTTAATATGACATTAAAATTACAAAGATTTATTTCTGCAAAAATACTGTTTAGTACATAGAAAACCCAAAGGTTTCAGTCCTGTATTTGGCTCTCATAAGTGGTTAAATTTTTTTTGTTTTTTTTACATAAACGTATTCCCTCGACAATCCTCTAATATCAATGGTCCTATATTCTCAATCTTCGGTAAAGCACTCCAATTATACTTCAATACATGAAATCATCGTGGTTGTAATGAATTTAGGAAGAATTTCCAAGGTATTACTCTTCCGAATGTATGCTATACATTCCTGATGCTTGGAAGGACATCAGGAAATGCCGCGAAATCACACATACTCTTCATATACAAAATTATGAAGAATGATCTGGTACATTTGCGACGTGATAACTGAGAGAGAAAACAATGGATCATTCAAAATTGAACGCGACGATAATATAGTTTTTATATATGGCGTATAGTCGATATAATTCAAATAGAAATTGCTAATATTTATAAGAATAACATGTAGGAAATACAAATATCTTTAAACTTATATGATCACAAGTTTACATTTGAAAGACGTGTGTGAAGCTAGCATCTCAAATGTTAGCATCTCATAAAAAACTGTATATTCATTGGCATCCAGCATAGTTCCACAGTTCCTGATAGGTTTTAACAATAGTTCCGATGAATTTACCATAAAAATCTTAATTTAAAAAAATGAGATGCTAACTTCCAAAACACCTGATAGTATCTCATCGTATTTCGAATATATGATCAAGGAGAAGTAAGATTCCACAGAGTTCTATAGTCTAAACACATTCTGTCAATAGTTCTGATGTCCTAAACTCCGTATAAAATAATTTATAGCTGTAAAATCCATCTGATCCTGCGTGTGTGAACCTGGCGTATTATTTCGTGAAAACTCATTAGCTGTTGAGAGTTCTGACTATATTTTCCATAGTTCTATAGTTTCCCACGAATTAAACAAAAAGTTTCAGCCGTTAAAGCAAAAAAATTGATCCGGACAAACTGAAACGCTAAGTTCACGCGATGTCTCACTTTGACCTATAGGAGTTCCCTCATTATATTTTTTCAGATTTTTATCAATAGTTCTAGATGAGTTCCACAAAGAGTTTGGCAATTGAAAACTAAAAACATCGATTACAATAACATAAAAAGTAACATAGTGTAACAAGTATATTGAGCTGCGACGCTCCAAGATAATTTCCATACAATTCTAAATATATTTATACAATTTCTGTAAAGATCTAAACATAACGAACGTTGTACCATTAAAAAAAAAATTTATATGGCTCGGAAAATGCTTTTTAGCACGGACTAGGGTGAGACGCAGGTCGATATTTGAGAGTTCTAATCATTGAAAAATATTTTTCGTGCATTTGCGACAGTATTGAACAATTTCCTCAAGAGTTCTAGGCACTACCGACGTTGTACCATTTTTTAAAAAATTTGTATGACACGGAAAGTGCCTTTTAGCACGGACCAGAGTGAGATGCTGGTACGTCTGTGAAGTTAGCCCGCCATCTTTCATTTCCGCTCGAATCGATTCAAGTCATAAGGAAAACCGATAGAACTCTTCGGGATGCTACCAGAACTCTGAAGAAACTGACCGATTTTCGAAAAAAATTTTTCTCTTAGAAAATTCAGCATCGACGATACTTTGATGAGCTAGAACTCTTTAATTTCCACTCGAATCGATTCAAGTCATAAGGAAATCCGATAGAACTCTTCGGGATGCTACCGGAACTCCGAAGAAATTGAACGATTTTCGAAAAATAATTGGATTTAGTCTTTTTCGTATTTATAGTGATTTTTCTTAGTAGTCTCCTAATCTGGAAATAATTGGATTTAGAAAATTTTTTTTCGAAGATCGGTCAGTTTTTTTTGTTTTTTTGTGTTTTTTAGTTTAATTTTTTAATATTTTTATAGTTTTTGTTTTTATATTTTTTTTATATTTCTTAGTTTTATATTTATTTTGTTTTTTTTATTTTTTTATCTTTTTCATATTTATAGTGGTTTTTCTTATTCTCCTAACCTAATTATGAAAATCATTTGGAAATGTGAGGATTATCTGCATAATTAATAAAAAATGAAAACAGTTATTCTACTTAATTGCAATTTACTTAATGTTTAATCTCTCTAACTATATGTTTAATATTAATATATTATTATTTAATTTTAATATATGTTTATTTTTTGTAATCGATATAACTTTATAATTTTATATCTTGATACAACTATAATAATTTTTATAATAATCTTTATAATAATCTTAATATATCTTTTTTATTTAAATCTGTTATTCCTATTTATTTTATCAGTTATTCCTGCATATTTGTTAATGTTTTTCGCCTGAAAATGCATACAAAATCAAATGAGGTTGGATTGCTTTGTTTGGATTAACGCTTTCACGAGATGGTCCCACATCGTTGTATTCATGCCAATATATCCCAGATTTCGTGTATCCGATATAATGCCCTGCCGACCAACTTACAACACCGATTAATGAATATATTTTGTTCTTTATTTCGACAATTTTTGTAATTGATTCAAGTGTGTAGCAAAGATCTTTATTCCTGGATGTGTATCTTTCATCCGTTACAACACTGGTATCGATGATGAACATGCGGCCCATATTCTATTTCGTCCTCGATAAGTGTGTTGCACATTCGACATGTCCGTTTTGTTTTATGGCCGTCATTTATTGCCTGCTGCATAAAACCGAAACCGTAACACAGAATTAAGTTAACATTGATGTTGAGAGTAATGCTTTGCATATCAAAGTTATATCCGCATTGACAGAGAACTTTTGTTTTGTAGCTTGGTATATCTACAAGAACATATTGAGCTAAGTGGACCACGTTATACTCAGTATCCATGCGTTTTATTTTTCTTGTGAACGATTCCATTTTGAACAGTCCTATTTTGGTAAGTATATCTGCTCTCTCTCGGTAATCAATCATGGTGAGTTTTTGCTTGCCTGTTAATATTTTCAGAGCCAATCGTATAGTCTGATTATTCGATTTTTCAAGTATCTCGCAATAGACTCGATGTGATGCCATTGCGCTCATGATTACTTGAAACAGCGAATCAAACGCACAAGTTTTCTTTAGGTTGAGCCTAAAATTTCCCATAATTATAGGCTGGCAAAACAAGCCGTTTTTAAATATTGGAAGTTTCGAAACTTTCGTATCTTTAATATATTTCCATTCCGGACATGTATCCAAATATGAAGGTTTTGCTCTTTTCTTGACCGGGAATTCTTTTGGCTCAGCGATTTTCTTTTCCGCTTTACCACGCCAATTCTCACACGTATTCCAAATATCGCAGTCATTAGCTGTACTCGATTTGATGTCTATGTCACCCATGAAGGGATCACTTGTCAAACTGTTCTCATCGGTCTCGTCATTGATAGAATTCGATACTTTTTTATACTCTACCAATTTTAGCTGTTCATTGTCACTTGGAGGAATCTCACTATTATCGCTCCATACATCAATTTCATTATCGTGTTCAGTACATTCCGTTTCTGTCTCTGTTGACTTTTTCTCTTCATGGCCAATTTGAGAAATTTCGCTATTATCGTGTGGTATGTCAATTCCATTATCATGTTGGGTGTTTTCCGTACTTTTGAGTGGTTCGTAATCAGATGTTTCCAACCCGTTAGCCGCAAAATTGAATTCGCATTCTCGAGAACTTTGGATGCGTGATTCAGATGTATCCTTATTAGTGTCTTTTAAATCTCTTTCTTCCATTGATAGATCTCGTTCGTTAGAAACCAGTTTTACTTTGCCATCAAGATAATCCAAATGTTGGAGAACGAACTTATCAATGCGCATTGGCAATTTAATGTCAAACGCACGGCGTTTCAAATCGTTAAATTCTGATTCGACCGACGAGGACGTTGCTATTATTGAACCTTTTTCGAAAAATGTCGCATAATGCCGATCCAAAGTGGTAAATACGGAATTAACTGCTTTTTCAGACAATTAGCAAAGTCGGGATTGTAACACGCGTTAATTATGCTTCCGTTTGTCGATTTCTTGCCCATATTTTCTGCGTTTTGATATAATCTGTTTGTCCACATCTGCCAGTCGGTATCAATGCCGTCGTCTTCTGCATCACTAGTTTCGCTGACCTTGTCGTTATTAAATTCTTCAACATTATCCTCAATCTCCTTTAAAGAAACTCCTTCAATTGTCTTATTGAGGACTTGGATACGTAATTCGGCTGGCACTGGCACTCCATCGCTGGTGTTGCCAATCATTTCACTTAATGATACGGCCAGCACTGATTCTATAAAATAGGTTAATGTCTCGAAATTTTGCATTTGGTATGCTTGAGAAATATACCGTATATAGAATTTTCGTACTACACTTATTTTTCGGTCAAAACATTTTCATCGAGACACCATGATGATAAAATGACTTACGTCGAACCTTATATATGATGCTGGTATTACATGAGAATCTTGTACAACAGCATCATAGCATTTTTGTAAATAGTCTCGCAAATCGTTACATCTGCCAAATACTTCGGCAATGGCATTTACCAAAGCGCGCCCGAAGTCACATACAACTATGGAGGGTCGAGGAGCACCTTTTATCAGAATAAATCGTAAAAAATGCGCAATCAGAAATGATCTTTGATCGGCAGACACCATCTGGAAAACTGGTACACTACCTTCTTTGGTTATCACCATACATTGATATAGAAACACATGTGGATCTTGCTTCGTTACTCGTTTCGCTATACTTCCCGTTGCATCAATCGTTAGAATAGCACTTGGATTTTTTTGCACCGCGCAGTATAGATTTGCTGCTGTTCCGGTGACCAATATATGCAATGAAATTTTAGTAAACCAATGCTATGAATAGAACCCGCATATTTTCCATATTTTGATTGTTGAAGCAAGTTGATCGGAGGATTTACAAATTCCAACCCGAGTAACTTGAGCAGTTGCTGCTCCTTTGCTTTGCGTAGGGTAGCAGCATTCGGCAAGATTGGCAGATTTTTTCCTCCAAATTTTTTCATACGTTTTGCCTCGTTTCACTGGAAAGTGACTGCATCTTTTCGTTGCTGTATCATTTGATTGGCCACTTTTTCACGGTATTTATAATACCTCTCAATTGTCTCTTTTTCCTGCCTGTATGAAAATGAGATTGAATGTTTTCTATTCGACATAAAAATTACGTCAACATCTCTCATTGGCGCATTCTGCAATTGACCGGTTATTTTCGCTTTGCACTCGGTGCAGTAACCAATGAACTTTGCATAAGTTTCTGCAGTAGCGGACGGAGTCACCAAATTATTTTTAAACAAAAATACACAGTCGACTGATCTAAATTCGTCTACCAGAGATTTTCATTTTTGGACTAATTTCCAACCATTTTTGTGCAGACAGAACTAATTTTATTTTTTTACAGTCTGCACTCTCCGACAAGTTGCAACTAGGTTCGATACTTGAATCAGTATCAAAAGCTCTATTGCTATTAGAATTTTTATCTCCTTCTAGATTGATTTTATACGTTGACGCGATTAAGGTCCTAAAACCATTGCGATCCTCATTAATAATCGTATATACGTGACGGGGTTCAATATGTGAACCCCACAGTGCTATACGATTGGCAACAAGACGATAAACTTGATGCGATGGAGGTAAAATTCCGCCGTTAATATCAAGAGTTCGGCAATCATTTTGGAGCAAAATCTCTTCTAAAATTAACTTGTCGTAAGGCATTCTGTCAACGTATACTCAACCTAAAATGTGAGGTAGTATCTTCTACACTTTTAGCGGTACTTCAATTTATTTTATTAATTTCATCAAAGCAGGTACTGACAAACATATATGACGATATGAAAGAAGATATAATACATATGGATGAATCGAAAATACTTTTAAAATCATGTAAAAATTATACTTTGAAATCGTTCTGATCAAATTTTACGAATTTTGAAATTCGAATAGACAAAAAGAAGTAAAAATAAAATTAATACGCAATATAGCAAAGATTAGTGCAAAAAATTAATTAATGTTTGATAAAAGATAAAAGAATCGATGGTAATAAATAATCATATGAATAAAAAATGAGAAATTATCAGTGTCCTAATCCTCAGAAAGAAAAGTGCATTTATGCATTAAGCTATCGTATGCATGCACCATCAAGAGAGAAGATCTATGCGGTCGGATCGTAGTGGCGGCAGTGGTGAAATCGGTGACCGGCTTGCCAGCGAATTTCTCCCACCACACACGCAAAGACAGCCGGCTCGGCTGTGTGGGCCACGTGCTCGGCAACCGTCAGCGCGCCGAGCGAGAGAGAGAATATCGTTCTCTCTTTCTCGCTCTCGTTCCCTCTCAGCGACGCGAGTTAGACTGATTCTTTCTCGGCTGTAATCTGAGTCGCGGGCGCGACTATGACGATACTGAGAAGTTTTTCCTATTTAGCGAGCCGAAATTATTATGAATACTATTTTATTATTAATAACATTGTTTATAATAATAATATTAATAATATTCCGCGCCGAAAAAATGAAATATATTTCATTAATTATTTTGCTGAGGCGGAGAGGTTTATAGATTTGATTGTTGTTGGGAATTGTTTAATAATATTTGAAAAGTAATTTTAAATACAAAGATATAGAATAAAACATGGAAAAGTAGTATAACAAAGTCAAGGTACGAAATGAAACATTCTTGTTTTCATTACAATATCTTCTGAATTAACAAATACTCTTAAAACAGTATTATCGAATCGATTCGAGTCATAAAGGAAATGAAAGAGTTCTAGCTCATCAAAATATCGTCGATGCCGAATTTTCCAAGTCCTATTAGGAGAAAAATTTTTTTCGAAAATCGGTCAGTTTCTTCAGAGTTCTGGTAGCATCCCGAAAAGTTCTATCGGTTTTCCTTATGACTCGAATCGATTCGAGCGGAAATGAAAGAGTTCAAGCTCATCAAAGTATCGTCGATGCCGAATTTTCGAAGTCCAATTAGGAGAACAATTTTTTTCGAAAGTCGGTCAGTTTCTTCAGAGTTCTGGTAGCATTCCGAAGAGTTCTATCGGTTTTCCTTATGACTTGAATCGATTCGAGCGGAAATGAAAGATGGCGGGCTAACTTCACAGACGTATCAGCATCTCACCCTGATCCGTGCTAAAAGGCACTTTCCGTGTCATACAAATTTTTTAAAAAATAGTACAACGTCGGTAGTGCCTAGAACTTTTGAGGAAATTGTTCAATACTGTCGCAAATGCACGAAAAATATTTTTCAATGACTAGAACTCTCGAATATCGACCTGCGTCTCACCCTAGTCCGTGCTAAAAAGCATTTTCCGAGCCATATAAATTTTTTTTTAAATGGTACAACGTTCGTTATGTTTAGATCTTTGCAGAAATTGTATAAATATATTTAGAATTGTATGGAAATTATCTTGGAGCGTCGCAGCTCAATATACTTGTTACACTATGTTACTTTTTATGTTATTGTAATCGATGTTTTTAGTTTTCAATTGCCAAACTCTTTGTGGAACTCATCTAGAACTATTGATAAAAATCTGAAAAAATATGAGGGAACTCCTATAGGTCAAAGTGAAACATCGCGTGAACTTAGCGTTTCAGTTTGTCCGGATCAATTTTTTTGCTTTAACGGCTGAAACTTTTTGCTTAATTCGTGGGAAACTGTAGAACTATGGAAAATATAGTCAGAACTCTCAACAACTAATGAGTTTTCACGAAATAATACGCCAGGTTCACACACGCAGGATCAGATGGATTTTACAGCTATAAATTATTTTATACAGAGTTTAGGACATCAGAACTATTGACAGAATATGTTTAGACTATAGAACTCTGTGGAATCTTACTTCTCCTTGATCATATATTCGAAATACGATGAGATGCTATCAGGTGTTTTGGAAATTAGCATCTCATTTTTTTAAATGAAGATTTTTATGGTAAATTCATCGGAACTATTGTTAAAACCTATCAGTAACTGTGATGGATGCCAATGAGTATACAGTTTTTTTGTGAGATGCTAACATTTGAGATGCTAGCTTCACACACGTATTTGAAAGGCATTCGAGCACATTTATAACGTTATAATATGAATCTTTTAACAACATAATATCTGTCTGCAAGTTTATACCGTCTGTTGACTATTTTATATACATTTCGGAAATTAAATGCTGTTTGTAATATGGCTTACAATCTAAAATCTCCGGGCCGACAAAATCAAAGTCATGACTGCTTTATTCGATATTCACCGATGGTTTCTCCATATTAATACGTTTATGTTCCCGTAATCATGTTCTCAACAATTTATTTCTCTGACCCGTATAACAAGTGTTACAGTTTTTACACTATATACGATATATTACATTTTTGTTGCTTGCAAATCCGAAATCATTTTTTCGCATCTGATAATACCCTTCAATTCCCTTAATCTACAGAAAGAAACCAATCCTGAAGTTCAATGTCTCGAATAGGAGAATAAAGGATTCGGATATGTTTTTAATGTAAGATAGAAAAACGTATCTATCTAACTGTTCATTTGTCTCATTAGAAAGACAATCTCAATGACATTTGTTTATAAAAGAGGATTTTTAATCTATGTAAGATCGTATTAAAAAGGTCGCATATTATTGAAACGTATTATTGTATGGTTTTTAACTTTCCACGTAAACTATACAATAATTAAATATAATCAAAGAATAAATTATTTAACAAAATTATCATTTTTATTCTGGAATCTTTATAATAATTAGTAATTTCACAGATATCTATGAAAATATGAAACAAATTGTCTATCTCCGAATAAAAAGTACTTGTTTTTAGTCCTCCTTGAATATAAAACAATAAAAAGTAAGTTTCCATTAAAAAAAAAAAGTTTAATCTTTAACCTATAGCGTTGTCTATAATAAAACTAATAGTGCTATCTTGGGTCCCTTTTTATACCAAACAGATTTTATTTGAAATATTTGTTTATAAAATACATATTTTATGAGATACTTGTCATTTATATTATAAATGCTTCATTCTGTATATAATATGATACATGGATCCATACACAGGGTGCCCTATTTTAAAAAATACACCTCGATAATTCTTCAACGAAGCATTTTCAGCAAAAATATTTCGAACAAAAGTTGTATGATTTCAAGGAGGATATAAAACAATTATATTATTTTGTTTACAAATGGCACCATTTTCGAAATATTCACTGATCATTATTTTTTTTAAATAGAAACTCCAATTTTTTATTACACCGTTTTTTCTACCAATTAATTTAAACAACTTTTGTCTGAAACATTTTTTTTATTTGCCTAATATTTATTGAGATATTTAAAGAAAACTTGATAACTTTTTCAATATTTAACTCACGATATCTCGCTAACTATTTGTCGAAAGAAAGTGTTGTGTACTAAATTTTTTTTCTGTACTTGGTCTTAAGAATATATTGTTATAATAGTGCTCTGACTTTTGTTAATTTGATGATTTTGAAATTTCCGAAAATCAGTAAATTAACAACAGTCAGGGTGCTATTATAACAATATATTCTTGAGATTAAATAGAGTAAAGTCTAGTACCACTTTTTCTTCCGATAAATAGCGAGATATCGTGAGTTAAATATTGAAAAAGTTATCAAGTTTTTCTTAAATATCTAAAAAAATATTAGACAAATAAAAAAATGTTTCAGACAAAAGTTGTTTAAATTAATTGGTAGAAAAAAATGGTGTAATAAAAAATTGAAATTTCCATTTAAGAAAAGTTATGATCAGTGAATATTTCGAAAGTGGTGTCATTTGTAAACAAAATAATATACAGGGTTTTCCAATTGGTGTGGGTCGATGTTGACAGCCTGTGGCGGCCATGTTGTTTTGGCAGCGTCTGTCTAACCTGTTGTTTATTATCCAGTCACTGATGCCAAATCACCATGACAAGTTACACGATTGAGCAGCACGTCCAAATGATAAAACTTTATTATTAAAATGAGTGTTCGTTAGTGCAAACGCTGCGTTGCGCCCATTTTACGGCAGACGCGGTGGCCCTTCAAAGTCGACTCTCCAACGTTTGGTGGCCAAATTCGAGACGACCGGTTCGGTAAACGATCTGCCAACACCCGTACGTCGAAGGAACGCCAGATCGGCCGAGAACATCGCCGCTGTAAATGAAAGTGTGCAGGAGAACCCGAGGCAATCAATTCCTCACCGTGCACAAGAACTCGGCCTTTCGCAGACTTCAACTTGGCGAATTTTGCGTCGGGACTTGGGCCTGCACCCGTACAAGATCCAACTGGCCCAAGAGCTCAAAGTTAATGACCATAAACAACGCCGTTTGTTCGCTGACTGGGCTTCGGAGTATTTGGAAGAGGACCCCAATTTTGGCCGAAAAATCATCTTTAGCGACGAGGCGCATTTTTTTATGAATGGCTATGTTAATAAGCATAATTGCCGTATATGGCACGACGCCAACCCACACGAGGTTCAACAGGTAGCAATGCATCCACAAAAAGTTACTGTTTGGTGCGGATTTTGGGCCGGCGGCGTCATTGGTCCGTACTTTTTCGAAAATGACGTTGGTGAGGCCATCACCGTCAATGGCGAGCGCTAAAGAACGATGATAACCAATTTCTTTTGGCCCAAATTGAACGATATGGACGTGGACGACATGTGGTTCCAGCAGGACGGCGCTACGTGCCACACAGCGGATGCCACGATGGACATTCTGCATGAACGATTTGAGAGTATGGTAATCTCTTGCAGAGGTGACGTGAATTGGCCACCAAGATCGTGCGATTTGACTCCGCTAGACTTTTTCTTGTGGGCTTTTCTGAAGTTGCAAGTCTATGCCAATAAGCCGCAATCGACCGATGCCCTTAAAGTCAACATAACCCAGGCCATCGCTCAAATTCAGCCGGATCCATGCAGCGGAATCATTGAAAATTGGACCACTCGGATCCGTGCCACCGTGAGAAGCCGCGGCGGACATTTGAACGATGTTATATTCCACACATAATGGCATATATGGGCCTTTCAAGTAAAAAAAGAATTTCGTTAATACCTCACACAGCTTGTTTTATTCCATTGCAACATCGACTCGCCCTTATTGGAAAACCCTTTAGTTGTTTTATGTTCTCCTTGAAATCATACAACTTTTGTTCGAAACATTTTTGCTGAAAATGCTTCGTTGAAGAATTATCGAGGTTGCGTTTTTTAAAATGGGACATCCTATATATCCTCATTTAAGTAATCATATAAAGGGTTTTTCAATAAGGGCGAGTCGATGTTGCAATGGAATAAAACAAGCTGTGTGAGGTATTAACGAAATTCTTTTTTTACTTGAAAGGCCCATGTATGCCATTATGTATGGAATATAACATCGTTCAAATGTCCGCCGCGGCTTCTCACGGTGGCACGGATCCGAGTGGTCCAATTTTCAATGATTCCGCTGCATGGATCCGGCTGAATTTGAGCGATGGCCTGGGTTATGTTGACTTTAAGGGCATCGGTCGATTGCGGCATATTGGCATAGACTTGCAACTTCAGAAAAGCCCACAAGAAAAAGTCTAGCGGAGTCAAATTGCACGATCTTGGTGGCCAATTCACGTCACCTCTGCGAGAGATAACCATACTCTCAAATCGTTCATGCAGAATGTCCATCGTGGCATCCGCTGTGTGGCACGTAGTGCCGTCCTGCTCGAACCACATGTCGTCCACGTCCATATCGTTCAATTTGGGCCAAAAGAAATTGGTTATCATCGTTCTGTAGCGCTCGCCATTGACGGTGATGGCCTCACCAACGTCGTTTTCGAAAAAGTACAGACCAATGACGCCGCCGGCCCAAAATCCGCACCAAACAGTAACTTTTTGTGGATGCATTGCTACCTGTTGAACCTCGTGTGGGTTGGCGTCGTGCCATATACGGCAATTATGCTTATTAACATAGCCATTCATAAAAAAAATGCGCCTCGTCGCTAAAGATGATTTTTCGGCCAAAATTGGGGTCCTCTTCCAAATACTCCGAAGCCCAGTCAGCGAACAAACGGCGTTGTTTATGGTCATTAACTTTGAGCTCTTGGGCCAGTTGGATCTTGTACGGGTGCAGGCCCAAGTCTCGACGCAAAATTCGCCAAGTTGAAGTCTGCGAAAGGCCGAGTTCTTGTGCACGGTGAGGAATTGATTGCCTCGGGTTCTCCTGCACACTTTCATTTACAGCGGCGATGTTCTCGGCCGATCTGGCGTTCCTTCGACGTACGGGTGTTGGCAGATCGTTTACCGAACCGGTCGTCTCGAATTTGGCCACCAAACGTTGGAGAGTCGACTTTGAAGGGCCACCGCGTCTGCCGTAAAATGGGCGCAACGCAGCGTTTGCACTAACGAACACTCATTTTAATAATAAAGTTTTATCATTTGGACGTGCTGCTCAATCGTGTAACTTGTCATGGTGATTTGGCATCAGTGACTGGATAATAAACAACAGGTTAGACAGACGCTGCCAAAACAACATGGCCGCCACAGGCTGTCAACATCGACCCGCACCAATTGAAAAACCCTGTACAAGGTGTTCAGTAATTAGCTACCAACCTGCAGGTAGATTGGATTAAGACAAACATAAAAGTCCGATACTATTTTGCGAGATTCGCAATAATTATCGAGTTACTAATGACAGAAGTCTGAGGAGTGGGAGCGCGCCGATATAGATGATTGGAAAGCGCTGCTCAGGCCATAACGCGACTATAGACGTGGTATATCTAGACTGCATGTTCTCCCAAATTTCAAGAGTGGGGGTATAACTCGTAGAAAGGGAAGCATTCTGTTTTTACTGTTCGTTTTCTCTCGCACAGTCCCGATGGAAGGGGAATAGGGGCGGTGTTTACTGTACAGCACTATACAGCAACTGTCTCCCCTATATCCCTTCCATCGAGCCTGTGCAAGAGTAAACGAACAGTAAAAACAGAGTATATCCTTTTCTACGTGAGCTATACCCCCACTCCTCGAACACGCAGTCTAGATATACTATGTCTATGAGCGCGACTCAGTCAATCCAGAAACTGTTGACAGTGCGCGGCGAAAGAAAGGACAACGCGCCGCTGTTCGTTGTTTTATCTCGCCGCACGCCGCCAACAGTTGCTGTGTCGACTGAACCGCGCTGTAACTTGGATTGGAGAGGCTGCGACGCTTCTCGAATCCTTCTCAGCGTGCGTTCATTCGTCAAATCTCTGTAATTAATAACTCGATAATTATTGTGAATCTCACAAAACGGTATGGGACTTTTATGTTTGTCTTAACCCAATCTACTTTCACACTTCGGATTGACAGCTAATTACTGGATATCCTGTATATATTAGGTCATTAACCTCTTGCACTATGATTTAAGTTGCGACAGCACATGCCAAAGTCGATGATAAAGTTGCATCTGTAACGCCCAGTCTATATAAGTCTATATAAGTCTATATAAGTCTATATAAGTCGCAAATTGCAGACGCAGAACATTGACTAAAACACGTAAAAATTGAACCACGAGTCTCATTTGTATTTCCTATGTTTGGCCTGCGAAACATACGATGAGTCTTACCCGCGCTTCTTATATTTAGTCCGATCTACGTACCACGAGCCTGACTCGTGTTTATGTTTGGTTCGCAAAACATTTTATGAGCAAAACTCACACGACATTATAGGACAAGGAATTAAATATGAAATGTCCGATTTCGAATGAAAAATTTGGTTTATTATATTTCGAGTATTATATTGTTTCTTCGAAACAATATAATCAGAGTATATGCAAGCTATCGACACAGTTTTGTCATCTTAACAGTAACTTATTTATACCGATAGCAAAGAAGCCTGAAGAGCGAGTGATGATGAAATCATGAAAGGCATTTTCCACACCTTGTTGAGAATTAAATGTTTTTTTTGCAAGAAGCGATCTAATATTTGGAAAAAGTGATAGTCAATTGGTGCAAAGTTTGATGAATATGATGGATGACAAAGAGTTTCCAAGTTTAGCTCCTGTAGTTCGAACAGCATTGTGTGTACAACATATGGTTAAGCATTATTATGTAAGAAAATTAGCATGTCTTTATTGACTAATTTTGGCTACTTAATCGTAAGCTCCATCATCATTTCGTCCAGTTAGTTGCAGTAGACATCCGCTGTAATCGATTAACTAGGTTTTATGAAATTATATTAAGTGTACAACTTTGCTTCCGCCGTTTTTTCCCGAAATTCGAGGCTTTATTGCAAAAAACTGGTTATACATTTATAATTCAAAGTATTGTCCATCGTTAGCCACTACTTTCTCCCATCTTTCGGGCAGCGTACAAATCCCGCGTTGAAAAAACTAGTCATCTTTTGAAGCGATCCACGAATCGATCCAATTTTTTACTTCTTCATAAGACCGGAAGTGCTGGTCAATCAGGCCGTGTGCCATTGATCGAAACAAGTGATAGTCAGAGGGATCAACGTCTGGAGAATACGGCGGGTGGGGTAGGACTTCTCATTTCAATGTTTCCAAGTATATCTTGACCACTTTCGCAACATGGGGTCGAGCATTGTCATGCTGCAAAATCACTTTATCGTGTCTCTCGTTGTATTGCGACCGTTTGTCTTTCAATGCTCGACTCAAACGCATTAATTGCGTTCGATAATGATCGTCTGTGATTGTTTCAGTCGGTTTTAACAGCTCATAATACACTACGCCGAGCTGGTCCCACCAAATACAGAGCATGACCTTGGAGCCGTGAATATTCGGTTTGGCTGTCGATGTGGAAGTATGGCCGGGATATGCCCATGATTTTCTGCGCTTGGGGTTATCGTAATGAACCCATTTTTCCTCCCCAGTCACAATGCGATGCAGAAATCCCTTCCGTCTTTGCCTTTCAAGCAACTGTTCACAAGCAAACAAACGCCGTTCAACATCTCTCGGTTTCAACTCGTACGGCACCCAATTTCCTTGCTTCTGAATCATTCCCATGTCTTTGAGGCGTTTTGAAATTGCTTGTTGAGTCATTCCCAATGATCGTGCCAATTCTTCTTGACTTTGACTTTGACACGAGTTTTCATTAAATAATGCCTCCAATTTTGCATCTTCGAAAACCTTCTCTCTTCCACCGCTATGCCGGTCTTCGACGTGAAAATCACCGTTCTTGAAGCGTTGAAATCACTCACGAGACGTTCTTTCATTAATAGCGGCCTCACCATAAGTATTTGAGAGCATTCGATGAGCCTCAGCTGCAGATTTCTTCATATTGAAGAAAATTAAAATCTCCCGCAAATGACGAGAATTTGGCTCGTAAACTGACATTTTCAATCGAGAATAACTTTATGATGCAGACACAAATCGACTAATGTTTCTATGGGGTTATGTCGACAGATGCCCAAGTTTATTGCACGACGTCTATGATCTATTTATTTCGACCACTACTTACCGCTAAAGCCATCTATTGGAAAATGGCGGAAGCAAAGTTGTACACCTAATAGTGGATAATGCCATCGCTAGATTATCAAACAGACACCATTAACCTTTTTGATGAATATTCAAAACTGTGTTTCGACATTTCATCTTTATTCAACCATTGTGCTGAACGCTTGCGATAGTCAAAAAAATCCATTTTTCATCACACATAACGATACAACGTAAAAAGTGTTCACTTTTATATTGTAACAACAAAAAAGGCAAGCTTTGAAACGATTTCTCTTCTGACATTCATTTAGTTTATGCGGAACTTATCTATCCAGCTTCTTTACCCTGCCATTTGTTTCAAATGGTCCAATATTATTGAAATAGTAACGTCAAACCTTGCTGTTAATTCAGTAGTAATTCAGTTCGCGTACTTTGAGATGTATCCGCTTCCATTACAGTTTTCAGTTCATCATTCTTCATTTTGGTCTCAAGTCGCCCACGTGGCTCATTTCAAGATTAAAATTGCTAGAACGAAACTTCTCAAACCATTGACATATTGTGCGTTCATTAGTCACAGCTTCTCCATTTTGTTGATGTTTCGAAATGTCTGTGCTATATTGTTTCCATGACTTCATATCTGAAAATAACACGAATTTTTTACTTATCCATGGTTTTAAATAAATTGCTGTTAAAAATATAACATAGATAATCATAAACCAGGACATGCGTTTAAAAATATGATATATCTTTAAAATAAAAAAGAAAAAAAGACGGACTGTCAAAGTGAAATGCCAGAAATATCGACTATCAAACTGAGTACTTAAGGAGATTGGACATTTAATGATCCAATATTTATATAGGGTGGTTGATTATAAGTTTCCAACCCGAAATGTGAAGGTAGATTGGGTTAAGATAAACATAAAAGTCCCATACCGTTTTGCGAGTTTCGCAATAATTATCGAGTTATTAATGACAGAAATCTGAGGAATGGGAGCGCGTCGACATAGATAATTGGAGAAGCGTTGCAGCTGCTTAGGCCGCAGCGCGGCCCAGTTGATCCAGCAACTGATGCCGGTGCGCGGCGAGGGGAAAGACAATGTGCTGCTATTCGTTGTTTTATTTCGCCGGACCTACGTCTCGCTGCACGCCGCCAACAGTTGCTAGGTCGAGTGGGCCACGCTGTGGCCTGAGTAGCTGCAACGCTTCTCCAATCATCTATGTCGGCGCGCTCCCATTCCTTAGATTTCTGTCATTAATAACTCGATAATTATTGCGAATCTCGCAAAACGGTATGGGACTTTTATGTTTATCTTAACCCAATCTACCTTCACATTTCGAGTTGGCAACTTATAATCAACCACCCTGTATATAATTAAATATAATATTTAATTGCAAGAAGGTGAAAAGTTCCGGGCCTCGCCTATAGAGAGCGCCATTATGTTCGATATTTTGATAGTATTTTATGATTTCATTCTTCATGTGCTTATGTTCAAAGTTTCAAGTCAATAAGTTGTTTAGTACTGGTTTAACAGCTTACCGAAGTAAACTCCTCAAGCATTATTTGTGGACAAAATAGAAATACGTGATTAAACGTAATTAGATTTTTTTTAAAGCTTAAATACAATCAATATAAAAAACAAGCTGGATTCAACATTAGGGGACTCTTTTCTATCGAATATAACTGTTAAGTGTTGGGTTGCTAAATTTAAAATAGGTTGGACGAACACTGGTGATGAACCACGCAGTGGACGTTCCATTGAAGTGACTACGCCAGAAATAATCGAAATAATCCACAACTGCGTGCAGATCGCAGAATGAAAGTGAGTGACATAGCAAAGACTTAGCATGTCAACGTATGCGAACGTGCGTGCAATATCTTACACGAATATTAGAGTATGACAAAGCTATGCGTTAGGTAGGTGCCGCGTTTGCTCACATTTGACAAGGAGATGACGCAACCTGTTTCATCGATTTCAACACGAGTCATAGCACATTCGATAGCTATGATGCCGTGTATAAACGCCCTAACATAATATGCGTTAATGCGTCTTTGTTTACGAGTAATTTGCAGTTAAAGTTTGGCTCGCGGAGCCGTGCTACACATAGGGCGCAAGTTACGACACTCTTTCACGAAGCCGGCGTGGCTGAGCAGACAGAGGCTCCCGCGCCGCGAACACTTTTGCGCCGACGACGGCGTTCGAGTCCCGCCGACGACCGGTTCGTTTTTTTATGTAAAGACATGTAATAAATATTTTTATATTGTTTTTATGTATAATTCCTTTTTTTGTTTCTACGCTATTAATCAAGGCTAATTAGGAGAGTCAGGTCTTTCAAATATGAACATAACTTTTTTATTAATTACAATAAAATGTTTTTGTCCGTATCAAAACACATACACACACACACACACATAAGACAAATATAAGGCACACAAATGAAAGTTACGTATTATAAAATGTGATCATGTCACAACTCTGCGGATGGAATGCCGTATAAAAGCATGTAAAACATAATAGTTTTCTGCACCAACTGCACGTAATGAACGCATAATTTTTTGCACAAATACACTTTTGACTATGTATAGTTGGTGGAATACATATTTGATTGACGTTGTAAAATACCTCGCGACTGTCGCGAACAAGATTGGACGGAAATTGTATCAGGGCATCTGCAAATATGAATTCAATATAATTGATATTGTATACAAGGCCAATAACAATACGTACAAATATATCTTTCCATTGCTCACACATTCAATATATTTACCTCGAAGATATTCTATTGCGTCCGTCAACTCTTCTTTCGTAATATCACATTTTGCTAGATTTTGCACATAGCTGATCGTTGCTTCATCTACAAACGTGGTTTCAATTTTTAACACGAGTTTTTTACTGTTCACGTTACGAAGACTGCCCAGAGAATGAAGCAAGCACGTCACAAAACATGAGAATCCCTCTGCGAGAAGGGGAAAGGGAAGAGGGTTCCTTTCCACTTGTAACGGTTCTAACGGCTCTCGGGTTTCTCTCACACAAAATAATCACTGTCTGGCCATTTCTTTCCCATACCATACGAAATATTTATGCGAAATAGATTTACATGAAAAAAACATTTTATTGTAATTAATAAAAAAGTTGTGTTCATATTTGAAAGACCTGACTCTCCTAATTAGCCTTGATTAATAGCGTAGAAACAAAAAAAGGAATTATACATAAGTACAATATAAAAATATTTATTACATGTCTTTACATACGAAAAAGAAAACGAACCGGTCGTCGGCGGGACTCGAACGCCGTCGTCGGCGCAAAAGTGTTCGCGGCGCGGGAGCCTCTGTCTGCTCAGCCACGCCGGCATCGTGAAGGAGTGTCGTAACTTGCGCCCTATGTGTGGCACGGCTCCGCGAGCCAAACTTTAACTGCAAATTACTCGTAAACAAAGACGCATTCACGCATATTATGTTAGGGCGTTTATACACGGCATCATAGCTATCGAGTGTGCTATGACTCGTGTTGAAATCGATGAAACAGGTTGCGTCATCTCCTTGTGAGCAAAGCCAATGTCAAAAAGATGTTTCAAACGATTGTTTGACACTCTATAAGCGCAATCCAATCAAATTTTTTCATTGATCCATAACCGATTGATGAGACTTGGATTCACCACTATACTTCTGAGACCAAATAATAATCAAAACAATAGACCATGAAAAGCGAACCAAAGAAGACAAAGACAATTTCATCGGCTGGTAAGATTATGGCGATTGCTTTTTGGGATGTGCGTGGAAACTCTTCATCGACTATCTTGAAGAGGGAAAAACAACAAAACAAAAAAAACAAGGGCGTGTATTATACGGAGTATTATGCGCATTTATTACAATATTGTAACGGTAAAATCAAGCAAAACATTTGGCCACATTTGGCGAAAAGAAAGTACTGATTCATTATGACAATGTCCCAGCCTATATACCATGTGTTGCGAGGCCTAAAATCATGAATTATAGTTCGAATTGTTTGTCCACCTACCATACTTGCCAGATTTAACCCTTAAAGTAACTATCTCTTTCCCAACCTTAAAAATGGCATGGTGGAAAAAGATTTGCGAATGACAATGAAGTCAGCGACGTTGTAAATGATTATTTTGAGGATTTTGACAAATCAGTCTAGCTTAATACTCTAGAACATCGTTGGAAAAAGTACATCGAATTAGATGGCGATTATGTTGAACAATAAATGAAAATCAATTTAAAAAAATTTTATTTTCCTACTCAGGTTCTTTTCACCCTACCTCTATTCAGGAACTTTTCACCCTACCCTCATATTTATACAGAGTATAATGCACGACTTTCCTCGGGGGGTGTGAAAAAAGTAAAAATCTGAGTCGAAAATTCCTCTTCCATTTCTTTCTCCGACTATTAATGACAAAGTTATTAACAAGAAAAGTCGATCAATGGCGTGGCGCGCATAACTGTCGCGCAATGCCGTACATTGGCGCGGGGCTCCGCTCTGCACTGGCACCGTTTGTCTTTATCTGACGATATCAAATAGCTCATCTATCACTCATTTCATGAGTTAATTGATTAATCATCATTTTTAATCAACAAAAACATAAAAAATTGATTGAAAACAAGTCTAAAAATGGAAATTTTATTAAATAATATTTTAAATAATAAGGATAAATGGTTTTTTAATGGTAGTTTAGTCTTGAAAAAGACCGATTTTTTTAGAGCGCCGGTTCAAAATGTTCGCAGAAACTACGTAATATGTGTTTCGTATACTCTTCTACAACGTATTAATTCATCACAATAATTCATCAAATCTCCATTTACCTTTTGTTTTGCTTTTCTCATGTTTACGTTTCCCATGTTTATGTTTGCATCTTTGATGTCTCGCGGATTGAGAAACGGCTGACAGTTATTTCTTGTACGAGATACTCTTTAGTAGCTGTTCCTCAATTCTAGACGCAACGAGATTCAAAACATAAACAACGAACTGTGAAGACAAAGGAAGAAGTGAGGTATTTTCCGACTTTTTAAGCTCATCAAATGGATGATAAATGAGCTATTTGATATCATCAGATAAAAACAAATTTCAGCGCCAGCGTAGAGCGGAGCCCCACGCCAGTGTACGGTAGTGCGCAATAACCATGCACGCCATACTATTGGTCGACTTTCCTCGTTAATAACTTTGTTATTAATAGTCGGAGGAAGAAATGGAAGAGGAACTTCCGACTTAAAATTACATTCTCTTTCACATCCCCAGAGGAAAGTTGTGCATTATGAGATACTATATACAGAGTGTCCCATTTTAACGGACCTACTCAAATATCTCAGAAACACTGCGTTAAATTGAAAAATGCTTAAGACAAAAGTTGTTTAGTTTGAAGGGGAACATAGGACAGCGATAGTATTTTGTTTATAGATGGCTCCATTTTCGAGATATTTACTAATTATCAATTTTCTTAAATGGAAATCAAAATTTTTTATTATTATATTATATCATCTTTATTATTCGATCGATATTATATCATCTTTTTCTACCAATTAATTTTAACAATTTTTGTCTGAAACATTTTTTTATTTGCTTAATATATTTTAAGATATTTAAGGAAAACTTGGTAACTTTTCCAACATTTATCTTACGATATCTCGCTAACTATTCGTCGAAAGAAAAAATAGTATTAGACTTTTTTACTTTATTTACTATCAAGAATATACTATTATAATAGTGTCCTAACTTTTAATTAATTTAATAATTTTGAAATTTCCAAAGGTCGATAAGCTAAACAACTTCAAGCTAAACAACTTTTGTCTTAAGCATTTTTCGATTTAACGTAGTGTTTCTGAGTTATTTGAGTGGGTCCTTTAAAATGGGACATCTTGTATAACTAAATTATATTTATATATAATTAAATAATGATTTCCTTGTGTAGAAATATTTCTATAACAATAAAATTTGATGCTTCTATTTTCTTCACTCTTTTTATGATATAAAAAATAGAAAAGTTGTTTTAGAAATCTCAGAAATATTCTTTTGTAATCTTTATTATTAAAATTTTATATCGTATATTTTAATAATCAATTAATATAAGATAATAGGCTTAATTCTATAATGGGGTATTATATTATTTATAGGCATACGCTAAATTCAGTGGTGTACCTTTAAAAACAAACCTCACTAATAATCCATTTAAAACACCAAACGGCCGACTACCATTACTTAGAGCTGGTATGAACACCTTGGATACAGTTAAAGATATATTACCATTTTTTAGAGCAAAACATAACTCTGGCTACATATTAACCGATAAGCAGTATGCCGACGTCATGGCTTATGATGCTCTACTTAAAGAAAAGTTGTATCCAGCTTTACAATATATATGGTATGACATACAGTTTACTAGAATAACTTAATTTTTACATGTGTATTATTTTGAATCTTATTAAGTGTATGAAATCATATACCAGATGAGAATTTGTATGTATTATAGATATCTATAAGCGATTTTTGGCGATTCTTTGATACATGTACCAAAGTATACCAAACTGTACTAGAACGTTTTCACGTGTTTGGTACTATGTGGTAGAGGTGTGATTTACCACTTTGGTATAACTTTGTTTGATACCACATTATACCTTGCTTGAGAACAGGGTAGTTTTCCAAAGTCTCTGGTACGTAACAAATGCGTACCAAATATAAAATAAATAAAATCCAACGAGAAATAAACTCTCGATTTGATATAATTGATGTAGTCGATTCGATGTAGTTTAGACTTTTTCAATGTCGAAATAACATCACCTCCATGATTTATTTTTCACTGATTGAACGTGTTTTATACGTCAATTTATTTTGCATTTAGAGGTTAAGTAGTGATCAGTGGTCATTAAAATAGTGAACTGTAGAATACTATACGATTAATGAATATCTTTATATTTAAAAATTGAATAATTTGATATTTGTTATTTATCAATTATAGACATATCATTTTATGTATCATCATTATGGATAAATGCGCTTATTTTTTATATACTCATAATTATAGCCAGCCAGTAACTGAAAGTGAAACAGTGAAACAGTTATTATATTATTGCAAAAACAGTAAATAGAAATGTTATATAGTTTATACCAGCCCCCTGACACGAGATAAATTCCCGTGACCACGTAATGTCTAAGTGGCGCTGGCGACATTCATGTCTGGTTATATATATAGGGTGTCTTATAACTAATCTGGCAGAGCTCGTGGAGACATAGAGCGGGTTAAGACAAATATAAAAGTCCCATATCGTTTTGTGATTCGCAATAATTATCGAGTTATTAATGACAGAAATCTGAGGAATGAGTGCACGTCGAGACGTTATGGGAGGAGCATCTAGCTGCTCAGGCTAAAGAGCACTGCCCAGTCGACAAAGGAACTGTTGCCGGCGCGCGGCGAGAGGAGGAAGAACGACGCGCCAATGTTTATGTCCTTACCTCGCCGCTCCTACATCCCGCCGCACCGCGTCTAAGCTCGCGCCGATATGGCCGCTGAATATTCGCGATTACAATTATGAGATTATTTTATGAGGTACCACAGATAGTTCATATTGAATTGTAAAGTTCAAGATTTAAAAGTTCTTTGATCAAGGAAAACATCGAAAAGGAGAAAGCGATAGAGAGCGATGAGATCTACAGAGATTCTCATCGTTTTCTATCGCAATCTATCGTTTTGCTGCATCGAATCCGAAAGAAATGATATCGCGTAAAGATAGAGTACGATGAACACTTTCCATCGTACTCTATTGTACTCTATCATTAGGAGAATATTTAATTGTTAGAGTATGATAGTGTTACGTCCTAGAGGAGGAACGCAACCCTTTCGTTCGCGAGTAAGGCGAACCTCGTTCGTACACGCGTATCAGTGAACGGGTCAGGGACCCGACGGGTCCCTTTACTCGGGCACCGACGTACGACGAGCGGTCCGTTTTTCGGTCAGGGACGCGAATCCCTTTACCGGGGATAGGACCATGAGTTGACTGTTGGAAGGGTATATGTGATTTTGAAATTAATTGGAAAAAGAATGAAATATAAACAGATTTATTAAAATGACTATTATAACAAAATGAATCACGGCGCGGTTTAATACAGTTGAAGAATGTCTGTGTATGTGTATGTGTGTATGTATGAGAAGTGGAAGAAAGGAGGAATAAAAAAAAGGTAGGAATATGAGTAAAGAATTAATCGGGTGAGGGGGAGCGTGAGTGGTCGGGTGAATTTAAGGGAGTGGATAGTTCGGAGAAGGAAACTGGTGAATAAAATATCGAAGGGGTTGAAGGCGGGGACGCGTGTGTAGGAGAAGAAGGCGGAGTACTAATAGGTAGACGTCGGAGTAGAAAAGGGGGTAGGAGTGTCGGGTCTGGGTGAAAATCTGTTTCAAATGTAATATTTATGATGGAACGGAGATATTGCAGTTGGTGTTCAAACTCATATAGATCCCTAATCTCGTACACCGTCTCAAAGAAATGAAGGACTTGTTGGATGGATACCACAGAACGACAATAATGACCCACTAAAATGTATTCAATAAACAGGTGGAACCAATAAATAAGAGTATATATATAAAAACAGAACTTACTGCTGATTCGGGATGAGTTGACACAAGCAGAAGTGAGAATGGCGTAGATTTGCGTAGGTGCTCTCGTTTCTAATATTCGTATTCTGATTGAGGCACCAAATAGTCGTTCACTTATATAAAGAGGAAGCCCGCACTTTTCCCAAAATCCGAATGCTTGAATATTTGAATACTAAATATTTGAATGAACTGAGTTTTGAATATCTGCATGAGAGTGCGAGTTTGAGCTTTCTCGTTTCCGTGTTCTTCTATCTCTCAGAGTAGTAGTAACGGTAGAAGTAGAAGTAGCAGTGCCCGCGGAGGCGGATTACCGCGGTTTTTATAGTGATAATCGGAGGTAGAAGCTATCAGGGTGGGTAGAGAGATGGCCTTTGAGGAAGGGGTGGATTGGTCTTAGTGGGAAAAAGTCTCAGCCATTAGCAAAGTTAAAAGACATCGTGGGAGGAGACAGTTAGTTTTTGGAGATATGAATATGGAAGGGCTAAAGGGTGGAGCGTGAGTGTCTCATAGTTTTAGGTGGATATATGATTGGCTGAATGAGTTAGGCGCGACAAGAGTAGAGGTGGTGGGTTCTTGAGATAGAGAAATGTATACAAGTGGACGGCTGGAAAAATCAAAATGCCGTAAATCAAAGGCTGGGATCAGATTTTACGACTATCAGTGAAGTAGGCTTTGTTGGTTGACTGATTGGGCACATATGGTTTTGGATTGGGAAAATGTGAGTTTCAAGTTTTAGAGCAGGAATGCTCTGAGTTGCTTTGTTTCACTGAAGGTTTATTAGCGCGGAGTTTCAAGTTTTTATAGCTGGGACGACGGACACACTTGGCGAACACTACCCAGGTATAGGTTTTTACAACAGGGCACTGTTTCCTGTTATGGAATTTTCCCGAATCGCCTTTCATTTGGCGCGACGGCTGTTCGCCAGATGGGTCTGTTTCCTAATTTATATTTATATATGTATATATTCCTATTATAGTTATATTAGGAGAATATAAATCCGCGAGGGGAAAGAATTTTTGCTAATTAAATCTACAGGACGTAACAATAGAATTCGCGTAGAGACTCATCATATCCTATCGTTTTATTCAAGTCTACACGGAAAATATGAATGAACCCATTTTCTGACGAAATGAGAGAGAGAAAGAGAGAGAGAGAGAGAGAACGATTAAGAAATTTTGATTGAAAAAAGCACAATTTTGTTTAAGTTAACCATAAACCTTGATCAATTAGATTCAGTGTTAATATTTTCAGTTAATATTTCTCTGTTTCGTTCATATTTCATTTGCAAGCTGTATCATGGACCAAACATTTTTACCATATATCATGCATAAATTGTTGTCTTATATCGTAATTCTTGTCAGTGGTATATTAACGACAGAAGGAACTGAAAGTTCTGTATCATACAATTGCGAAAAGAGGACCATCGTTGTCAATGGTGCACCAACGATACTCGGCATAAAATTGATTCCTAGGTATAATCGCGATACAACGCAAATCCGAGTGTGTTATTTTGACACGCATAAAAATAGCATCATCCGATATGCACCACGTGGAGGTCGCCGATGGGATTTTGCACTCGGATCATTGGCTCTGAAAAGGGCCGAGGGTACTGGACATGATGAGATAAAAGATTTTTTCCAAACATTGGCGGAAAAAAGTGCACGATCAACTATGCGAAAATTTGAGTGAATTCCTTGCAGCATTCCAAGAACTTTTTGTTTTCTGCAATTTCCCCCCAAACCCCACCATTCTCGAGTAAAAAATTCAGAAAGTTTGAAAATTTCAATTTTGGAGGCTGAATAAGTGAAATTAGGTTGCGTTATAAAAAAAATGCTTCAGACAAAAGTTTCATTTTTTTTTACGTAGAATCGATTGCCGATGTGAAAAATAGGAGTTCCCATTTAAGAAAAAAAAGTTGACCTTGAATGACCTTGAACCCTTCACCCGAGGTCAAAATTGTTGATGGCATCGAATGTCCCCCTTAGAACTGAGCAACATTTGTCTGACATTTTTTTCTGGAAAATATCCTCGAATTTTATTCAGCCGGCCGGATTAAAATGGGACACCCTGTATAACCAGGAATTTAATGCTTTTAATTGATGCCATACTGTGGTGCGGAACTTCGTTATCCTGATATTACATTCTTGCAGTATATTTTCTAACCTAGCCATTTTTAACAAAATGGATTCGCAAGTATGTGCTTGAAATTTGATATAACAGATCGGTTTGTTTACAAATTATAATATTGTTAACGTTCTTATATTTAGAAACGTCGGCCTCAAAAAGTTGCGTATAAACTTGTTTATCTGTTCTAATTCCAATGTATGGATGTGTAGGGTTAATGAATACAAATACTCTCTCCTCGCTCTGCTTGATTAGGAAGAGTATCGTACGGTATAAAATGAAATCATATTATTCTACGAGGGTAGTCCCAGAAGTACCTGACCTGACATATAGATAGCGGTTGTTGTTTGAAAAGAATGACTGTGATAAAAAGTACCAACCTTATAAAGCTTAAGTTTGAAGTTTGACGACGCTACGTTGTTTAGTATTTGTTTGGCAGCCATCAATAGTGAACGCTCTCAGTGAATTTGTAAACATGGAAAAAATTGGTCATCGTTATGTGATACAATACTTTCATTTGAAAGGCTTCAGTCCAACCAATATCAAAGCGGAGCTAGATTCTACTCTGAGGGAGTCTGCTCCTTTGTTTACAACAGTAAAATATTAGGTGGTAGAGTTTAAACGAGGCCGTACGAGCTGCCAAGATGAACATCGCAGTGGTCGACCAAATGAGGTGACCACGCCAGAAATGGTGAAGAAAATCCACAAAATGGTATTGGATGACCGTCGACTGAAAGTGCGTGAGTTAGCAGACATGGTAGGCATTTCAAAAAGTGCTGTACATTGCATATTAACTGAAAATTTGGGCATGAGAAAGCTGTGCGCAAGATGGGTGCCGCGATTGGAACAAAAACAGTATTGTGAGGATGTTTCAGTCGAGTGTTTGGCGAAATTTCGCAGGAATAAAGCCGAGTTTTTGCGTCGATTCATAACCATAGATGAAACATGGGTCCATCACTTCACACCTGAGATGAAGGAACAGTCAAAACAATGGATCAAGGTGGCTTGATGGCTATTTTGAGGAGCTCGACGATTCCTACTATAAACAAAGTATCGAAGCTATTGAACATCGCTGGGTAAAGTGTATTGAGCTAAAAAAAGACTATGTAGAGAAATAAAGATATTTTATCTCAAATTTTTTGTTTTCTTTATTAGGTCAGGTACTTCTCGGACTACCCTCGTATAAGGGGTATGTCGATAATGTATACTAAACGGTTTTATAAAACGTCTTTATAAAATATACCAATATCGCAAACATCAATTAACTTAGCGAATTGATGCACTTCTAAAACTGCAGGTAATATTCTATTTTCAGGTATGTACTAAGACTCTTTTAATATCTTAAATAATTCTCTTGGTGTGAGAAGTTTTGGACGGATTAGACCACGATGCGCTAATAATATAGCATCTGTAAGAGTTCCTAACTGGAAGTCGTACTCTACACAGTTTGTCCCAGATACGATGAGACTGGTTCCATCAAAGTTCTTAGCGCAGCGACATTTATGAGTGAATGATGGTAGGTGAATGTTCTACCCTTCATTTACTTAACCTCAAAATTTGAGCGAATTCAGTTGATATTTCACTGTGGTTTGACATTTTATGTAAAGTCACTTTGTGTACGTCGGTCGAAAAACCAACATGGAACAAAGAGCGAATATTAAATTCTGTTTTAAATTGGGTAAAAGTGGTGCAGAAACGTACGAAACGCTAAAAAATGTGTACGGGGATGAATGCATGTCCCGTGCACAGGTTTTCCGTTGATTTGGCCGATTCCGTGACAGTCGTGAGGACCTTGCAGACGATGACCGAGCACCGCCGCCAAAAACCACTCACAATGAAGAAAACATCGAGAAAGTCAAAGAAATTCTTCGAAGCGACCGCTGTGCGTTTGCGAGACTCATCGAAGAGGAAACTGGGATACCGAAAAGCACAGTCTATCGAATTTTGACCGAAGATTTGGGTAAACGGAAGGTCTGTGCGCGCTTCGTGCCACACACTCTGACAGACGACCAAAAAGATTGGAGAGTTCAGCATTGCAAAGACATGTTAAAAATGTCCCGAAGGAATCCGGCAAGCATGTCAGCCATTGTAACTGGTGATGAAACGTGGTGTTTTCAATACGAGCCAAAAACAAAACGTCAGAGTGCGACATGGAAGTCACCAGAAGAGCCAAAAGAGAAAAAATTACGCTTTCAGAAGAGCAAAATCAAGACAATGCTGACCGTTTTCTTCGATTCAAAGGGAATTGTTCACAGTGAATTCGTTCCAGAAGGTCAGACGGTGAACGCAGAATATTATCTGGGAGTTCTACAACGATTGTGGGCCAGAATTCGACGGGTTCGACCGGAATATCGAGAGCCAGGCAGTTGGTTTTTGTTGCACGATAATGCACCATCGCACAAAGCCATCATGGTACGTGAATTCTTGACCAAAAAAGGCATCATTGTTATCGATCATCCACCGTATTCACCTGATCTGGCTCCGTGCGACTTCTGGCTATTTCCTGAAATTGGCGATGAAAGGAAATCGTTTCGATACCATCCCGGTCATCCAAAAGATTTCGACCGCCAAACTAAAGGCCATTCCAGCCGATGAGTATAAAAAATGTTTCGAAAAATTTGTTGAACGTTTCCAGCGCTGTATTGACTCAAAAGGAGACTATTTTGAATAACCAAGAATAAAAAATCAAAATAATAAACGCTTTGTATTTTTTTTAGACCAGTCTCATGATCTGGATCTGGGACAGACTGTGTAATAGCATTTCAGCGCATTCAACTAAATAAGAGTTTGTTTCTGTATTCATTTATGCGACCGACAATTCGTGGATTGTTCAATATCTGTTTAATTGTTCGAAATTATAATTCACTTCTTCAAACTGTTTAGCATAAACTTTAAAGAAATTACTGAAGGTGTTAATATTGGACTGGATGACATTAATTTGCTTCTTATAAAGGTTAGTTAGTTCTTTTGAATCGTTGTAAACGCGATCTATTTGATTGTTGTAGTAATCAGCATCGGATGAGTCTAAAGTACCGAAGAAGATTTTTGTAATTTGTCCAACAAAATAAAAAACTCCTCATTTAAAGTGATGTTCTGGTTGAGCAGATCATCCTAACATATCATTAATATCTTGGCGGTCGATTTTCAAACTTTCTAATTTTCTTTCTATGCGATGCAGTTCTTGTAATCCTGAACATGTTATACTGTTTAGAAAATAATAGCTATAGCATAAGATTTCAATTTTGTTCGCGTAAAATTTTATTATTTTTTCCTTTTCTTCTAATGGAGTGAGGTTAACGTAATTTATTATTTTCCAGTGGTCTCGGAAAATATTCAAATCTCCCATATTTTCAAAATAAACCCCTGCTAATTTCTTTAATGGTACATTGGTAAACGCTTGAAATGTATCGGCTCTAGTCTATATTAGCGATATTAATATCCTGAAAAGGAAGGTATGTACGTTTTAATCGATTTACGTGTAATATTTGATTAGTTCTGCCTATCCTTATCTCGTAATTTGTATCACTGATTTTCCGTATAACCTCGTAAGGATCGTCGTATTGATCAGCGAATTTCCTCCTATCAGATCGTATTGTTCTGCGGAGTACCTACACAAATTCTTCCGGATCGAGAATTAGTGATTTTAATCGTTTATCATGATAGGTCCCAGAAATTTCTTTTGCTCTTTTTAAATTTTCTCTTGTTTCTTTTCGTAAATATGTAAGGTTATCGATTAAATTTAAAAAGAATTCTCTATGAGTAATGCCACGTCTTAGCTCCACTAGAGAAGGCAATTGTAGTTTTTGACCAAACACTAATTCATATGGTATAATTTTAATAGCTTCATGATATGATGTGTTATATGCGAACATTACGGCTTCTAGGAATGAATCCCAATCATTTTGATTTATATTAATGTATGCTTTGGATATTCAGTTAAAACATGATGTGAGCGCTCCAGTGCTCCATTTGACTGCGGGTGGTAAATGCTGGTTTTAACTTATTTTATTTAAAAAAATTTTTGCAATTTCTTTCATTAGCTCTCCCGATATATTACTACCCTAATCTGACAACAGTTCTTTGGGGGATCTGAATACATAAATATATTTATTAATTATGGTGTTAGCAATGTTTGTACTGTTAGTATCAGGTAAAGGATGAGCTGTACAGAATTTCGTCAATTGGTCTTGTGTGGTTAATATGTATTTGTTTCCGTTACCTATCTCAGGTAAGGGTCCTATAATGTCTATAGCTACTTCGAATGCTTCATTTGGTGTGTCCATAATTATCATGGGTGCTTTAGTTTTCTCGCGCACTAGCTTACGTTTTTGACAATATTAGCAAGTATTTACTTTACTTTAACTTTTAATATCTTGTTTCATGCCTATCCACGAATAATATTGTTGGATTTTCCTTAATGTTTTAGTAACGCCTTTGTGTCCACCAATTGGGGCGTCTTGTAATTCTTTAAGAATAGACTATTTCATTGCGGGGTCAGTAATTTCTTGTGTTAAAGATTGTAATAGGTACATCTGTGTAGGTGTATCTTTAAACAAAAATTTTATTATTTGATGGACTTTGATTTTATCAACTGGGTCACTTTGGTGCTATCGAAAGCACCACTTTATTATTTTCAATAATGTATTTCCTTAGTTTTATGAGACAGTCAAAGATAGTTTCCAAATTGGTTGGTGTTAATTTATTTTCTCGCATGATTAAGTAAATTATGGAGTGATTTTGCTTGTTAATTTTAATACTACTAGGTGCAAGTGTTGAATCTACTGCTTTGTTACTGTCTGATTTTGATAAGGTGATCTTAATAAATGGAGATGAATATGTTTCTCTTACGAGTATGCCTTTAATATTACCTAAAGTCTGAGGCACAATGTTGTTAGTTATCCACAATGTGTAATTTAAGACGTGTTGTAAAAGTTGACTGTAAGTAGGGACTGTGTTTTTGCTGCCAAAACTTCTGCTTGTAAGGCAGTTACCTGCGGAGTTCTCGAAAGAGCATCAACATTGGTGTTCAATTTCCCTTGTTTATAAACTATTTCATAGTTATATTCTTCGAGTTTTAAACGCCAACGTATTAACCGACACGATGGATCTTTGACATTGAAAAACCACGTTACAACTTATGATCCGTGATTATTTTAAACTTATTACCGTATAAGTATGGGCGGAAATGTTTGATTGACCAAACTATTGCCAAAAGTTTTTTCTCCGTGGTATTATAATTTTGTTCTGTTTTATTGAGCGTTCTAGATGCGAAAGCAATGGGAAGATCACTACCTATTTCGCCTTGTGACAAAATTGCACCTATTCCCACATCGCTAACGTCTGTTGTTAATAAAAATTCCTTATCAAAATTGGGATATTGAAATAATGGTTCATTTGATAACACAGGTCTACAAGGTTTTGTTGTTGGGCAGCTGGGGGTCGTTTCCCAAGTAATTTTCTGCGTAAAATCCGAATCCGAGGTCAGAATTGGCCCATTACGTCAGGATTTTGAGATATTTGAGGTTATATACTCGAAAAATGGCTTTTTGGGCTACTTTTGAGGTTATGTATAGGATGCACAAAATTTTTTAGCTCTTTTCTTCTAATTGCATCATTTAGTACTACTCTTTCCCTTCAAAATGAGATGTCGAATGGTCATCTACGATTTTTCCTTGCAAAGTTACGGCCATTTTAAGATAACATGATGAATTCCAAACCCTGCACCGTTATAGCCCAACAACCTCATGAGCATTCACATTAAACCTGTAATCTTTGAACTATAAACCCGAAAACCTGGACTGAAAACTGTATATATAGGTTTGATGGAGAATCTGAAATCAGATTTTGAAAATTCAAGATGGCGGATCCAATATGGTGGACAAAAATTTTAATTTCGCTCAAATTTGAACTGAGAATTGAAAACGTGGATTTTTGGGGTCGCTGATCTGGAATCTGATTGCAAATCGACCTCAAACCTAAGGTAGAACACCCTTTCCTCCGGGCACATAGATTTAGAGCTATTACGTTACCTTAGGTTTGAGGTCGATCTGAAATCAGATTCCAGATCAGCGACCCCAAAAATCCATGTTTTCAATTCTCAGTTCAAATTTGAGCTAAATTAAAATTTTTGTCCACCATATTGGATCCGCCATCTTGAATTTTCAAAATCTGATTTCAGATTCTGCATCAAACCATATATACAGTTTTTAGTCCAGATTTTCGGGTTTATAGTTCAAAGTTTACAGGTTTAATGTGAATGCTCATGAGGTTGTTGGGCTATAACAGTGCAGAGTTTGGAATTCATCATGTTATCTTAAAATGGCCGTAACTTTGCAAGAAAAAATCGTAGATGACCATTCGACATCTCATTTTGAATGGAAAGTAGCCCAAAAAGCCATTTTTCCAGTATATAACCTCAAATATCTCAAAATCCTGACGTGATGGGCCAATTCTGACCTCGGATTCGGATTCTACGCAGAAAATTACTTGGGAAATGACTTCCCAACTGCCCAACAACAATCATGATCCCATTTTTTGTAGAGCTGTGTAATAGAATGTTTAGTTTTTCGAAATTTAATTGCTGTTTGTTATCCCACTTAAACGACACATCTTTCTTAAAAAGAGAAGTAAACGGATAAGTTAATTCTGTAAAATTTTTTATAAATCTGCGGTAATAACCTATAAGTCTTAAAAATTATCTAAATTCTTTCTGGTTCTTCAGAACGGGGTACTGTTGTACTGCTTTTACTTTTTCCGGATTAGGTTTTATTCCTTTTTTCGATATAACATGACCTAAATAAGTTAACTTTTTTTAAATATAATAAGTTAATTCTTTTTAAAAAAACTCGCATTTTTCCGGTTGGAGAGTGAAACTAGCTTCTTTGAGCCGTTGAAATAATTGCGTCAATTTTTGTCTGTTCCTGTATTGTTTCCGCGTAAATTACTATATCCTTGTGTTCGTCCTATGTTCCTTTTAGATTGTCTCCCGGTAAATGGAATATATCATTATATTCATCGATTAGAGGCATAATACTATATCGTCTAGGTAAACGAAACATGCATGACCTTGTAAACATTTTAAAACATCTATTAGCCGCTAAAACGTAGCGGGCGCATTTTTAATCCAAACGGCATCTTAGTATACTCATAATGACCGTTAGGTGTGCTAAACGCAGTTTTTGCAGCATCGTGAGGAATTTGATGAAACCCTGAGGCCAGGTCAAAACAAGAAAAATACCGGGCTTTATCTAACTGATCTAAGATATTTAATATATTTAGTAAAGGGTATGCGTCACCGACCGTTTTATCATTGAGTTAACGAAAATCGATGACTAATCTCCAACGTTTGTTACCGTTGGCATCTAGTTTCTTAGGCACGATCTAAAGAGGCGAGTTATATGGAGAAACAGAGAGTTGAATAATCTTTTGCTTTAAGAACTCACTCACTTGGGTATCTATCTTCTCTTTATAAATAGGTGGGTACCTATATTGTTTGACGCAAATAGGAATGTCGTCCATTGTTATTATAGAATGCACGACTCTGCTTGTTCCTTTTAGATTGTCTCCCGGTAAATGGAATATATCATTATATTCATCGATTAGAGGCATAATAGAACGTTTTTCTTCCTTGTTTAAATGTTCTAATCTTAAATGTTTTTTTAATGATTCTATTCTATGCGTCATGTTAGTAGAAATCACAATTTGATTAATTTGGAAAACTGAGTTCTCCCTGAGCTGTCCCTCGGGTTCGTAAGAAATTTCACTGATTCAGCATTAATTATCGGGATTTTTATACGTAAATCTTTTTCGGTTGTATTCATTATCTATGTGTAGGCTTCACCGTGATTTATAGCAACTAAATTATCCAACAGAAAAACTCCTTTTTAAAGCTCTTGACGAATTATTAGCGCACTATCAGCATTAAATCGATTTGCTAGGATTTTCACCCTAGGGGTTCTCGGCCTAACAATGAAAGAAAATTTTTTTGCCGTGAAATATTTTATTTTTCAATATAATCTCCTGAAACTTCAATACATTTATTCCAACGTTTTTCCAATAATTCAATACCATTATTAAAGTGTGATTCCGAAAAGTCTGCAAAATAGCCATCCACGGTTGCAATAGCTTCGTCATTTGATGTAAAATATTTTCCAGCCAGGAATTTTTTCAAGTTTGGAAACAGATAATAGTCAGAGAGAGCTAAATCTGGTGAATACGCTGGATGTTCAAGCAATTCGTATTTTAATTCGTTGAATTTTGCCATTGTCAAAACACTTGTGTGAACACGTGCATTGTCTTGATGGAAAATAATTGTTTTCTTCTTTAAAGCAGGTCTTTTCTCACGAATTTTTGCATCTAATAGATCTAAAAAGTTACAATAATATTCAGAGTTAATTGTTTTACTTTTCTGAAGATAATCGATCAACAAAACACTTTGGTAATCCCAAAAGACTATTGCGATAACCTTTCCTGCTGATGGAACCGTCTTTGCCTTCTTTGGTGCACTTCCACCGGCTTCAATCCATTGTTTCAACTGTTCTTTTCGCTCTAGTGTATAGTGATGGTGGATCCAAGTTTTATCGACAGTTATGAAACGACGCTTGAAATTCATTTTATTTTGCTTAAAATGATCCAAACACGCTAGAGAAATACGCATTCGAATGCGTTTTTGGTCAATTGTTAGCAAATGCGGCACCCATCTTGCACAAAGCTTTTTCATATGTAATTCTTCATGCAAAATATTTCCAATTCGTTTTGAGATACCTATGGCCTCAGCTATTTCACGCATTTTCACTCGCCGATCATCTAACACCATATCATGGACTTGTTGAATGTTTTGTGGTGTTATAGCAGTTTTTGGACGACTTTCGCGTGAATCATCTTCGAGGCTTGTATGACCAGATTTAAAAAGAGCAGCCTATTTTTTCACAGTGGAAAGTGAAGGTGATGCATCCTTATACACTTTTAACAATTTCGGATGAATTTCTGTTGTGTTAAACCATCCAAAACAAAGAATTTAATGACTGCACGATATTCAATTTTTTCCATTTTAAAAAAGATAATGACACGTCAATATTAAACTGATGCTACTACTCGAATGACTTGACAGATCGAAATAAAATTTTACGCGGGTTTATATCAGGGATGCCACTTTCCAATATAATTATAGTTTAACAGTTTCTAATGCCATTTATGTGTCATGCCGAAAAGTTTTCAGACTGTCCTCGTAGATAATACTACCGGATTACTTTACTCGAGAGAAAAAGTTTTACCGTTTTGATAATGACTATCTGTTTTTCAAAGTCGATTTTTGCGATTTCTTCTCGAAAAAAGGTTGAAACCTATGATATCCTGTTCTTTGAGAGGAAATTTATCTGGGACAATATGAAATTCATAAACTCCAGTATCTGAATAGATAAGTGGTTCCTAATGTCAACTGAGTTTTTTCCGTTATTCCTTGTAACTCTACTTTTTTATCGTTATATATCAGGTGTAGTAAAAAGAAATCCATTATTTTTGCATGAAATTGAAGGCTTTAATTACCATAGTTAGAATGATCCGATTTAGGTCAAATATGCGCCGTTTTGTTCGATAACTTGTTGCCATTTTGAAGATAATTTCATTATGCCTCTCTCATAGAAGCCCTCGTCCCTATTGGCAAAAAATTGAGACAGTCGATTTTCACAAGCATCTCTTGAAGCGAATTTTTCACCAGCAAAATTGTTCGCCATGGACAGAAACAGATGGTAATCACTTGGTGCCAGGTCCGGATTATAAGGTGGATGCATAAGAACCTCCCAACCAAGCTCCCGGAGCTTCTGGCGAGTCACTATCGATGTGTGTGGCCTGGCGTTGTCCTGATGGAACACAATTCCTCTCCTATTGGCCAAAGCTGGCCGTTTCTGGGCGATTGCTTCCTTCAGACGGTCCAATTGTTGACAGTACAGTTCCGAGTTAAGAGTTTTGCCGTAGAGGAACAACTCATAGTAGATAATTCCCTGCCAATCCCACCAAACACATAGCAAAACCTTCCTGGCCGTCAATCCTGGCTTGGCCACCGTTTCCGCCGGCTCACCGCGATTCGACCACGACCGTTTTCGCTTGACGTTGTCGTAAGTGATCCACTTTTCATCACCAGTGACGAACCGCTTCAGAAATTGGTTGATTTTGTTGCGATTCAGCAGCGATTTGCAGATGGAAATTCGGTCCATGAGGTTTTTTTGCGTTAACTCATGTGGCACCCATACATCGAGCTTCTTTTTGTATCCAGCCTTATTCAAATGGTTCCAAACGGTTTTTTGTGCAATCTTTAGCTCTTGGGCAATCGAAACAGTGCTTACATGACGGTCGGACTCGACAATGTCCATGATTTTATCGATATTTTCGACAATTGGCCTTCCAGTGCGTGGTGCATCTTTGACATCGAAATTACCGGAACGGAATCGACGAAACCAAAATTGCGCGTGATTGGCTGTTACAATATCAGGACCATAAACACTATTCACATTTTCAGCCGCCTGGCTTGCGTTTTCGCCTTTATCGAAGAAAAACCGTAAAATATAGCGTATTTCCTCTTTGATAGTGTCCATCTTTGACGCGCGCTCAAACAAAACTGAGTCAACTAATCACAAAACTGTCAGAAAAGTTTGTTTAGTACGAAATCTCATCTTTCTAACGCCATCTAGTGGAACCCGATCTGATGTATACAACGTGAGATACAGATAACTAAAGCCATCTATTGGAAAAATAATGGATTTCTTTTTACTACACCTGATATAAGAGTCCTTTGCTTAACAGCGTTTGCTTTGATAATGTTTACATCGGCACCCGTATCTAGGAGGAATCTCTCATCTGGGTTTCGAAGCTCATCGAAGGGGATGCGGATGAGGTTTCGTTGTTCTGATGATAAAGGTTCGGATCCTATTTCTGTTATCGTAATCGGATTCGCACGACTGAATTGCTGGCCTAGGCGTTGCGCGCTTGGCCTCGGGAGTTTAAAAGCAAATTTTGATTAATATTAGTCAATGAGCCACGTTGATAAATAAAGGATGTCTCAAAATGACCTGACATTTTAATTTATTAATAAAACATTATTTATTTGAAAAGTACGAATGTTTTTATTTTAATATAAGGTACAAACATGGAGGTTATATGTGGAACACAACATCCGATAAATGGCCGTCTCGACCCTGTTTGCAAACGTTCATTCTTTTGACAATTTTTAATGACATTTTGGCATAATTGCGGACTAATTAATGGTGTGTCTAATTTTTTCCTTGAGCTCCGGAATGGTCTGTGGATCATTCCGGAGCTCATGGTTGTGGATCATACACTTTTCCTTTCAGAAAACCCCAAAGAAAGAAGTCCAATGGCGTCAAATCGCACGATCTTGGTGGCCAATTCACATCGCCGCGGCGCGAAATGACACGACCATGAAACTTCATCTGCAATAACTGCATTGTTTCGTCCGCAGTGTGGCAGGTTGCGCCATCTTGTTAAAAGAATATGTCTTCCAAGTCCATGCCGTTCAATTCATTCCATAAAATGTTGGTTATCATGTCGCGATAACGAACACCATTGACGGTAACCGCATTTGCCGCAGCATTCCCGAAAAAGTACAGTCCAATCACTCCTCCAACCCAAAATCCGCACCAAACAGTGACTCGTGGTGGATGCATGGGAAGCTGTTGGGTCACTTTTGGATTTTCGGTCCCCCAAATTCGACAGCTTTGTTTATTCACATAGCCATTAAGTTGAAAGTGCGCCTCATCGCTGAAGATGATTTTCTTCGAAAAATCACTATCGATTTGTTGATGCTCCAATATCCAATTAGCGAATGTACGGCGCTGCACATGGTCTGTTGGTTGCAGTTCTTGTGTCAATTGGATCTTGTAAGCATGCAAATACAGATCTTTCGTCAAAATTCGCTTCACAGAGCATCTTGAAATGTCCAATTGCTGAGCACGATAGCGAATCAAGGTGGAAGGACTTTCGTCAACACTCGCACTCACTGCGGCTATGTTTTCATTCGACCGACCGGTACGAGAACGGCCACTGCTTTTCGCGATCAGAATTGAACCACTAACCTCAAATTTTTTTATTAAATGCACCACAGTGTTGCGAGATGGTGCGTTATGATAACCAAAGGACGTGCGGACTTTTCGAACCGTCTCTGCAAAATTTTCACCATTTTGTAGTGAATTTTCATAATTTCTATGCATTGCTCGATCGTGTAATTCTTCATGACTAAACCTCAATACTTCCTGATGCCAGTTGTCAAAGATTAGTACTCTATGTTCGCCACAAAAAAAAATGGCGCGCAATTTAAAATATCAGATCATTTTGAGACACCCTTTACTTCGATCGTTATTTTGATTGAATGATCTATTATTAAAATTGTTTTCCCGATATCTGTTGCCATTGTTACGTCCTGGAGGAGGAACGCAACTTGACGCTTGCTTTCACAAGCTCTGACGTACTCGCAAGTCTGCGGTGCAGATTAAGGATCGGAATGATCCCTTTATCTGGCGCGGACGTACGTCGGTGGTCCTTTGTTTAGGTCAAGGAACTGAATCCTTTTACCTGGGATAGGACCGTGAGCGACAGTTGAGGGAAGGGAGAATTTTTTGTTGAGAATAATTAGTTGGAAAACGTGATTGGCTTACAATTACAAATAACTTGTTTTATTGATGATTAGACGGAAGTTCACAATGAAATAAAATTTGTAAGATTTTATAATGTGTATGTATACATATATGTATAAACAATCGCGGTTTGAGTAAAATTCCGTGTTCGTTATGTCCGACTGTGATCGAAAAGATTGGGCCACTGACATCGAATTTCACAATTAAGGAGGAATGCCAAGGGGGATAGAGAAAAGAAAGAAAAAGGAAAGGAAAAGAAAAGAGAGAGAAGAAAAGAAGAAAAATGAAAAGAAAGGGATCATTGAGGTAAAAAAAAGTATAAATAACTTAGTATAAATAACTGCTGCATCTATATTATTTGTCGGAAATGAAGAGTGTAATTGCTGCGTGTCTGTGAGGATGGACCCAAGTTTTGCGCCAAGAATAGGAAGCTGGTTTCTGCTAGATTGGTCACGATGGTCTAAAAATGCACGAAATCGTTGCACAGAATAATTAACGACTGGAGAAACTGATTTGTCTAAGCCACTAGTAGGCTAGATTGTTAGAAGACCCTGAAGGGGTGCTGAAGAGAAGCTTCTATCTTGGCTGCGGCTCGGTCGAGAAGTGAGTTGGCCTTTTGGCTTTTCTTAAAACGTCAGCTCGGTTGAGAGAGTGAGGTTTTAGGGAATTGTTTCGGAAATCTAATTTTCATGCCCAAATATGGTCATAGGACTGTGCTTCAAATGTTTTTTTAGAGGTGGGGGTTAAGAATACGTTGCAGTGTCTTTAAGATAACTTTGTAGGAGATAGGATGCATATGGCAATAAGAGGTTTTCGAGAGTCTTTTGTTAAAAAAAAACGTGGCAGCAATCTTAAGAAGGAAATATCAATATTTCTAAGAAGGATATCGCGATACTGTTATCGTTGACTAAGCGCGTGGGATACAAGATCGGAGTTGGTTCGAGATTGTTAATATTTCCAGAGCATCGGAACTTCCAGAGATCGCGTCGTGTGGTAACATGCCTGAGCGCATCCGGCCATATAATAAGTAATAAATTCAATTTTCCTTATTTATGAAAGAAGTCTAGAGTGCGCGATGTCCGCAGGACACCATAGTTAGAATTTAATGTTTGATAATTACGAGGCATTTGCTCATGATTACCGCGATAAGAATTGTCAGGATAATGGTACGCTAATTCACGCGGAATGTAATTATTGAAACCGGGGTTCCTGTGCGATTGAAACTGGTTTGCTCGATTTTGTGAATGGAAAATTTTTTTTCTACAGTCTACTTCCATATGACCTAATTTTTTGCAATAATTGCAAGTAAGTCGATGAGGATTGTAGGATTGGTATATTTGTTCGTGTTCTGAGTGATATTGTAGTAGTAGTATTTATTCGACTTCAGCTATATCGCCAAAAAGCGGGCTTGGTTTACAATTATTAACTTATCCTGCACATACTCATCCTTCCATCCTTTTCTTCACTCATACCCTTAACCTACCTATCTAGTCTTAATCTTAATTTATTTATCACAAATTATCACAGTTCGTCTCCTATCCCAAAATTTCCTTATTTTTACCTTCTTCCAACTTCTTTTCTTTTTCTCGTCATAATTTCTTTAATACTACCCCTTTCTTCTCGTCTAACTCGTCATCCCATATTCTTTTTAACCTATTTTCCTCGTTCTTTCCTAATTCTACAAACCATCCCTTAATCTTCCTACACTCTCTGATGTAATGTTCCACTGTATCCCAACCTTCTATATAAAACACATTTTCTGTATTCCTCTTTCAGCCAATATTTGTTCCCTTCCTCCATGTTGCTACATCTTAATCTAGCTAAGGCTTTTACTCCTTCCTTGTTACCTACCCTACTCAAATTATTCTTTAATAAATACTTAATATTCCCTTCTCTAACCATTGTCCTTATACTTTCTGTTATGTTTCGCCTTTCTTATCTTTCCCTCCTCTATCTGTCTTTGTACATCCCTTTCTCTTCTAATCTTCTAAACTTTTCTTCTATGTCTCCCTCTCTTTCTAAAATAGCCTCCACAGCAATAGTTCCCCAACCATTCCTATTGTAATATCTTTCCCTTTTTAAACTATATTGTTGCGCTCACTCTCGCACTCGCACTCTCTTGCACTCAGGTAAATGAAAACACTCGCGTAACAAACATGAAGCATTACTATTCACAGCACAGCTCACTCAAGCTTTTACATGAATAATTCTCTGATCTATAATTCTCGCGTCTGTCTACGATGACAGCTTGCCGGAAACTCTCAGTCAGCTGTTGTTGTTTTCTTCTTATCGATTTTCCGTCGTCCAGACAATCTTCGTTCAGTTGTCAAAATCAGCATCAGATGCCTAAAGCTCGCGGACAACGGACGCTGCCTTGTGGCCAATCCTTGTGGCTCGGACACAACAATATTGATCTCTCTACTTCTTGTTCTGTTTCTCTTCCTAGCAGCTCTTGACCCATCTACCTTCTTCCATTTTTTTTTATTTTCCTCTCAAATCTACCTGCTCTAATGCCCCAGTCTATCTTTAACTTCCCTAGTCCTAACTCTTTTGTAATGAAGTATCTCGGTGTACAGATGAGGTTGAAAACCTATCTTACATAGTCCATCATTATCTTCTCTAGCTCCTTTTTTCCTCCCATCCTCACAATTCCACCCAATAAGACATTACACTTTGTACTAAATATCTAAAAAGCATCCATCTTCTACTAAAGTCATTTTTACAAATCCTTCCTCCTAATCCCCACACTTTATTTGCCGCTAATCTACCTTTCCTTTTTAGTTCTTTAACATGCTCTCTATAGTCACCTTTATTACAAAATAGAAATCTTAAGTAATTAAAACATTTTACTTCCTCAGTCTTTTCTTTCCCCCATTTCTATTTCTCTGAACCCTCCTTTTTTCTATTAAAAACTAATATCTTCGTTTTCGTCGTATTAACCTCTAAAAATCTCTCTTTACAAAATTTCCTAAAAACATCCTTCATGTCTATCATAGCTTCTCTGTTTTTTGTAACTAAAACCATATCCGCGTACGCTAATGACCATATTCTATTTTCGCCTACTCTTATTCCTCCTGTATTCCTTTCCTTCATATAATTATCAATTTCCGCTATATAGAGGGTGATTCAGATATGAATGCGCATTTTTTGAGGAACGATAAAGTAAGTAAAAGTAATCATTTTTTGGCCATACACTTGATGCCGCAAACACATCGTTACGTCGAAAAACGACAATTTGTGCCCGGGAGGTAGGCAACCCGCATTTGTGCGGTATCGTTGACGCAGAACTTAACTGATTCATAGAAAACGCAGCAATTAGACATCAAAGTTTTAATTACAAATAAGTACAATTAATACAATTACAAAATTACAATTACAAAAGTTGTTCAAAGTGCCCGCCTTTTTCCACTTGTGTAAATGAGACTCTTCATGTGTTTTCAGTAAACTCGTGACACATGACAACAAACCTAGGATTTAGAAAGTCAGAGCTCCAACAATTGTTGTCATTCCACGTTGGCTGTTCACTGGAGCTCAATCCGTCTGAACCCTAGATTTGTTATCATGTGCAAGTTAGCTACTGGTGATTAACGAACGCGAGTTTCATTTATTTTGCTGCATTCGGTAGAAAATTAAGAATACTTCGGTTCACGTGGAATGAACTCCCCGACATGCACTTGGCACTAGGGGCAGCCGGTACATTGCGCGGCACACGCGAACTGTATCGTGTTCGATTTCCAGCGAGACGTCTGCCAAACGCTTGCTCATTTCTCGCTGTGAATCAACGTTTACGAGAGAGAACGTTCAACGGGAATTATAACCGTGGACGTAATCCACCAGTCCGTACACCAGCTGTGGAGGAGACGGTATTAAACCAATTTGACCAAAATCCGTCTACTAGTACACGTCATCAAGGATTTAAATGTCAATCAGTCCACTGTTTGGAGAATTGTACATGAAGATCAGCGTCATCCATTTAAACTGAAAAAAGTCCAATCGTTGTCTCTAGTTGATTTCCCAGCTCGTAAAAATTACTGCCAGTGGTTTTTGCAGCAAACTATGCTCACACCGGACTTTCCCGCTATCGTGATGTTCACAGATGAGGCCATATTTACAAGAGAAGGAATTTTTAACAGCAAGAACAGCCACGTGTGGGCAGTTGAGAACCCACATGTAACAAAGGTGCAAAATTTTCAGGACAGGTTTTTTGTAAATGTTTGGGCAGGACTGGTACACAATGTCTTGATAGGACCGCACATTCTTTCGCCGCGTCTCAACGGGCACGATTACCAAGTGTTTGTGCGAGAAGTGCTTCCCGAGCTACTCGAAGAGGTTCTACTGGCTGTTAGACAGAGAATGTGGTTCCAACATGATAGAGCACCACTACATGTTACTTTAGCAGTGCGGGAATGTCTGGACCATTATTTTCCAGGTAGATGAATCGGAAGCGGTGGTCCTATCCATTGGCCAGCTAGGTCACTTGACTTAACCCTGCTCGACTTTTTCCTCTGGGGTCACATGAAGAGTCTTATTTACACAACACCTATGGAAAACGTCAAAGATCTTACAGCCAGAATTGTTGTCGCTGCGGGGAAAATTAGAGAGAATCCGCAAATGATTGTGTGCACAGAACAGTCGATGGTCAAACGAGTGCAATTATGCAATCAAAGGAATGGCGGGCATTTTGAACAACTTTTGTAATTGTATTAATTGTACCTGTTTGTAAATAAAACTTTGATGTCTACTTACTGCGTTTTCTATGCATCAGTTAAATTCTGCGCCAACAATACCGCACAAACTCGGGCTGCCTACCCGGGCACAAATTGTTGTTTTCCGACGTAACGATATGTTTGCGGCACCAAGTGTATGACCAACAAATGATTACTTTTACTTACTTTATCATTCCTCAAAAAATGCGCACTCATATCTGAATCACTTTGTATATGTTAAAGAGAAGTGGATTCAGTACATACCCCTGTTTTACTCCTTTCCCAGTTGTAAATCCCTCTGATAGTCCTTCCTTGGTCTTCACCATCATCTGTGTTGTTTCATACAGGGTGCACGATTTATCTGAAGACATTGAAATATCTCGAGAACTATGCATTGGATAAAAAAAAGTGGTTAATGAAAGTTGTTAGTCTCGAAGGGGGACATCCAATGATACCAAACTCGACCTCCCACCCCACCCCCTGGGGGTGGGGGTTGGGGGCAACTTTGAAATCTTAAATGGAAACCCCCATTTTTTATTACAGATACGGATTCTACGCCACAAAATACGTAAATTTTATCCGAAACTTTTTTTTTGATTCGTGATAGATGGCGCTGTAATCGCAAAAAATTATATTTTCCGCAATTCTCCAGAAATGATAATTGGATTGAGAAATAAAAAATACCTGTTCAATATTTTTAAAGAACATAATAAAAGTTATTTCCCCCCCCATCCTCTCGGGGTAGGGTGGGTAGTAACGTTCAAATCTCAAATGGGAACCCGAATCGAAGAGGGAACTGCTCGACGCGCCACTGTAGGTGTATGACGAACTACAGCTTATTATAAAAGGCAGTGCAATGCTATCTATCACGAATGAAAAAAATTGTTTCAACAAAAATTTCACGTACAATCTAATTCTGCAATGAAAAATGTGGGTCTCCATTTGAGATTTGAACGTTATCACCCACCCTATCCCGAGAGGATGAGGGCGGGAATAACTTTTATTATGTTCTTTAAAAATATTGAACAGGTATTTTTTATTTCTCAATCCAATGATCATTTCTGGAGAATTGCGGAAAATATAATTTTTTGCGATTACAGCGCTATCTATCACGAATCAAAAAAAAAGTTTCGGACAAAATTTACGTATTTTGTGGCGTAGAATCTGTATCTGCAATAAAAAATGGTTTCCATTTAAGATTTCAAAGTTGCCCCCAACCCCCACCCCCAGAGGATGGGGTGAGAGGTCGAGTTTGGTATCATTGGATGTCCCCCTTCGAGACTAACAACTTTCATTAACCACTTTTTTTTATCCAATGCATAGTTCTCGAGATATTTCAATGTCTTCAGATAAATCGTGCACCCTGTATAATCTTCATTCTTTTAATCAACTTTTCTTCAATGCCACGTTTAGTCAATAGGTCTCATAATTTCTTTCTATTTATTTTATCAAAAGCCGCTTTCAGATCAACAAAAAGAGCATATACTTTTCCATCTTCCATTTCTCTTTCTCTTTGGACATTATGGTTCAATATAATAATATTATCCATTGTTCCTCTAACCTTCTAAAACCACTCTGGCTTTTGGGTATTAATCTTCTTCTCTCCACTTCCTCCTCCAGTCTCTTCTTTATGATCTCTGCCAGAATTTTATATGCCGTACATAATAGTGTTATTCCTCTATAGTTTTCCACCTTTTCCATGTTACCTTTCTCGCTTGCACCTCTATCTTTTTCCTTCCTCTCCTCTTCGTTTCCCTCCAAGAGTTCCATAAAGTATTCCTTCCATTCTTTCTTCTTTATATTATTTTCTATTTTCGTTCTATTGCCTCTTTCTTATTAATAAAATTCCATATCTCCTCGTTTCTCAATCTTCTTAGTTCCTCTTCCTCTTCTTCCTTCTTCTTTCTTATTTTATCCGCTGTAAATTCTTTAAATTTCCTTTTTGCTTCTAAATAAGCCTTAGTAGCCTTTCCTTTGTTTCATTTCTTATATCTCCTTTGTACTTCTTTTTTCTTCCTAGTACATCCTCTGTCCCACCAATCATAGTAACCTATTTCTCTTTTTATTACCTTTTTCTCTTTCTTAACTATTGTGCTCATCACCATGTTTCTCAGATAAGTCCATATTTCCTCTACCGATTTCTCATTTAATCCTTCCTCATTAAAGGCGTTGCTCAGTTGCTCCCTGTACATTTGTATAGCCTCTTCATCCCATCTAATTGTCAACTTTTTTTCCTCCTCTTGTCCCAATCTCCTCTCTTCAATTTCTTGTTGTCTCTTTTTATTTTAGTAATCAGGGGCATGCGATCAGAATCTCTCTCCTACTTTAAAATTTATAGTTAAATTCACACAATGTTCATTCGCAATTACATAATCAATTACTGTACTACCTCTAGGTCCTACATATGTATACTCTCCCTCCTCATCTCCTATGACCGTTCCATTTAATATATACTCTCCTACTTCTTTTACCAGATCTACTAGTTTGTAGCCCTCTTTTCCTACTATTTTATCTTTGCTTTCTGTTTCTATTACCTCTCCCTCTCATTCACATCTACCTTCTCTTTTAATTCTAATATTGAAATCTCCTCCTATTACCAGGTCTGTAAATATGAAACCGGAATTTGCCATAGATGGCCCTAACTGTCAATGTAGTTACCGTCAAACCGCGTCATTGGCGCCATTTCCATTTGTTGACATCTGACAAAGATTTTCAACTCACAACAATACAAGTTTCATACAACAGCATAGTTTGTAATAGCGTTGAACATGTCGAATTTTGTGCCTGGAAGCTACGATTTGCGGACAGCATTGATTTTCTGTTACCATTTGAAGAAAACTGCTGCAGAATCGCATCGAATGATTGTCGAAGCTTACGGTGAGCATGCTCTTGGTAAATCACAGTGCTTTGAGTGGTTTAAAAAATTCAAACGTGGCGATTTTGACGTGAGAAACGAAGAACGTGGAAGATCATCGAAAAAGTTTGAAGACAGCGAATTGCAAGCGTTGTTGGATGAGGATGACGCTCAAACGCAACAACAACTCGCGGATCAATTAAATGTGAAACGAGAATCCATACGTCTCCATATGTTTGAAAGCCATGGGAAAGATCCAGAAGATGGGAAAATGGGTTCCACATGAATTGAATGAAAGACGGCAGAAAAACCGAAAAACCATTGCGAAATGCTGCTCCCCAGGTACAAAAAAAGTCATTTCTCCATCAAATTGTGACTAGCGATGAAAAGTGGATATATTTTGAGAATTCTGAACATAAAAGATCATGGGTAACTCCAGGCGAACCATCGACATCGACTGCAAGGCCAAATTGCTATGGACGGAAGACAATGCTCTGTGTTTGATGGGATCAGAAGGGTGTGATCTATTATGAGCTGCTAAAACCTGGTGAAACCGTTAATACTGAACGCTACCGACAACAAATGATCGATTTGAATCAAGCTTTGCGTGAAAAACGACCAGAATATCAAGAAAGGCAACACAAAGTGATTTTGCTTCATGATAATGCACCATCACACACAACAAAACTGGTGAAGGAAACGATTGAGGCGTTTAGTTGGGAAATACTTTCGCATGCGGCTTACTCACCAGACTTGACTCCGTCCGATTACTACTTATTTGCATCGATGGGATACGCACTTGCTGAGCAGCGCTTCACTTCTTACGAAAATGTACGAAAATGGCTCGATGACTGGTTTGCCTCAAAAGAGCAACAGTTTTTTTGGCGTGGCATCCAAAAATTGTCAGACAGGTGGGAAAAATGTATAGCTAGCGATGGGCAATACTTCGAATAAAATATTTTTTATCATTTTCATACAATAAACGTGTATTTTCTATACAAAAATTCCGGTTTTGATATTTACATATCTGGTGGTATGTTTTCCTTTCTATCTTCATTAATTATTCTCTTAATATAACTTTCATTCTTTCCCCATTCTCCCGTATTATTAAATCCCTTTCCTTGTTTTCTCTTTTAATTCTCGACATCGTTAACCCTTCCTCTATTTCTATTCCTAATTCATTATCTTTTCCTCCCCATCCTTGTTCATTCTTATAAGCATTCCTCTCATCGCCCTCCCTTTCTTTTTGGCTTTTCTCGCGAACATACATTTCCACTCCAATTCTGAAGATAACCTCCCTTTAATCTTTATCCACTCTTTCCCCCATCCATGTCTCTAGTAAGTTCACAAATTCAAATTATTTGATATAATTCTAAAACTGCTTATCCTTACTTAGCCCTGCCGTATTCCATATTGATATTCTACTATTTTGCCCTGTATTCCTTCCCCTATTTACCTCCCCATTCCCCTCCCGCATCCTTTCTTGGCTTAAACAAAATTGGAGTCTCTCTTACCCTCTCCTCCATCTCTATCCTTCCTTCCTTCTCCTTCTCTACTTCTCTTTCAATATTCTCCCATTTCTTTCAGTTTCCCTCTATTCTAGCTCTAACATATCCTACTTTAACATTTATACCCTTCTCTCTTTCCCTTTTCGCCCACCTGTTTAATTTCTCCTGCACTTTCTTTTTCTGCCATGTAAGATCATGTTCTATAAAAATTTTACCGCCTTTAATATCAGCTTAGTCTTCTTTTTCAGCATTTTCTTCTTGTCCTCCCAACTATGCATTTTCACTATGTATACCCCCTTCCTCTTCCATTATCCTTTAACCATTACCTCTATACCTTTTTCATTTAAAGTTTTTCATTTAAAAGTCTATTAACCCACCCCTTTATATCTCTTCCCTCTGTCATTAAGCCTTTTATTATTATATTGTCCCACCTCTCTTCTTTCTCTTTATCGATAATTACACAGGCCTGTAAAATTTCAAAAATTTTATGCGTTTTGTATTTCAAAGGTCATTTCCTACGTAATTTTGTCTGCTGAATCCGGCCTTAGAATTTTTCTATTACGTCAGGTTTTCAAGATAATTAGGTTTAAATAGCCAAAAAATGCTGTTTTTCACAATATTCAACCGATTACACAAGTCTGTATGATTTTGTGTTTTGAATGTCAAAGGTCATTTCCTACGTAATTTTGTCCGCTGAATACGAATCTGGCCTTAAAATTTTTCTATCACGTCAGGTTTTCAAAATAATTAGGTTTAAATAGCCAAAAAATGCCGTTTTTCACTAGGCTACCCAGTCACTGAAGACAAGACCAGATGATCCAATTACTGAAGACAAAAGCGAAAATGTTAATAAAAAAAGATTTTATTTATCCAGAAATAGAGTCAAAATGCATTTCTTGGACTTTTTACTATGAACCACATCAGGAATGTCTCGCTTAATACTCCAGTAATTTGCTAACATATGAATATTCTATCGACCCTGATATCTTTTTTCCATCTTTTTAATATTCTGATGAAATTTTTCCTCTTGTTCCTCACTTACGCTTCCTAAGCTACGTATATTTAAGGAAGTAGTCAAGATGGCTTTTCAAAAAATGTATCTTTAGATTCATATTGCATCCTAATTTCATAAACTTTTCAAGCATGTTACTCAGCAATTATTTATAGTTAGAATCTTTTTTTGTTTCTCAAGAAACTCAAAATCACTTTCTTCAATGAAACCCAAGCTTCTCTTTCTAAACAAGTCATTGTTTTTTCAAATTTCTTGTCTTTAGTAAGTAATCTAATTTGAGACTCAATAAAAATGCCTTTCTTAATCTTTGCATCACTGAGATGAGGAAACGTTGTACAGAGGTATTTAAAACAATTTCCTTCTTTATGCAGAGCCTTCACGAATGCTTCATTAGACCCAATTTTATCTGCAACGGAGGTAACAAAATTTTATTAGGATCAACTAACGTTTCACTTATTACATTTTTCACGCCAGATTCCAAGCTTTTTCTTACTTTCCATTTTTTTCTGTCCAATAAAGTTCTCTGGCTCTACTATTCCATTCGCAAAGAAAACATGGGAATTTGGTGAAACTTTGCTGTTGTCCTAGAAGCATACATAAAATTTTCAAATCACCGTAAATTAACCAATTGTGTTGTTCATAGTTAATATATCCCAACAGTGTTTTTAAGTTTTCATATGTTTCTTTTAAATGAACTGAGTGTCCAATAGGTACTGATGCATATATTCCCCCATTGTGAAGGAGAACAGCTTTTAGGCTTCGTCTTGAGGAATCGATGAAAAGTCTCCATTCATTAGCATTATAAGACTTTAATCCCAAAAAATGCATCAAGTCAGATACATTATTGCAGAAAATTAGTTAACCATATCATAGAAAAAACTACTATAGAAAAAAAGGAATAAATTCTTTTTCACGATGTCTGTACCAAGAAAACGTTGTTTCTGATTCTAACAAATGCCTTTCTTTCAATCTGGATCCCAATAACTCTGCACTTTCTTTAGATAGACCTAAATCTCTTACAAAATCATTTAAAGCAAACTGATTGAAAGGCTTTGGACTATTGTCATCAACCGGATTGATTTCATAAGTTTCAAAATCGACATTGTTCTCATCAACAGGATTGTCGTTATCTAAAGATGGTAAAGAAGGGTTCATTGGTGGAGAAGGAATAGGAATATCAGGTCCATGAGAAACAGGTCTTATAGCGCATGAAAGTGTTGTATATGAGATGTTTTTCTTATTGCGAGCATTATAACCCGTGACTTGGCATGAGCAAAAGTAACAGCTAGTTATATGATCAGTTGGTTCACGCCAAATCATTGGAATACCAAATCGCATGCCACTTCTTTTTCCTTTCAACCAATATCTCAATCCTTGATAGCAAGTTGTACAAATTGTATGAGGAACCCATGGTTTATCAAGATTTTTTATTTCAATATTAAAATATTGAAAATAACATGTCTTGATATTTTGAGTTATAGGAACTTTTTGCTTTTGCGGAACGTATTCACCACAGATGTAGCAAAATTTATCAGGATCATTTTTACACTTTCGCGAAGCCATTTCATTGAAAAAAAAATGTATGTATTAAAGAGAACAAATGAAATATGTAAATACTCTACACACTTTAAATGATATGTTATAATATGGAAGAACAGAATATATGAAGTTACGAGGGTCGTTCAATAAGTCCTTAGAAAAAGATAGAAAAACAAATTATTTTGGATAGATTTTTTTTATTTTTCAACATAATCTTCTTTTAGCTCTATACACTTTTCCAAGCGTTTCTCCAACTTTTTTAAGCTGTCCAAAAAGTAGGATTTTGGAAGGTCCTCAAAATAGGCATCTGTTTGGGCGATGACCTCCTCGTTCGACATGAACCGTTGTCCGCCGAGCCATTTTTTCAAATTTGGAAATAAAAAAAGTCACTGGGGGCCAAATCCGGTGAACACGGTAGGTGGATGGTGTAATAATTCGAACTTTAATTCCATAATTTTGGCCATCGAAACTGCGCAGGTGTGCACCCGTGCATTGTCTTGATGGAAGAGGATCTTTTTCTTTTTCAAATGAGGACGTTTTTTCTTGATTTCTTCGCTCAACCGGTGCAATAACGACGCATAATACTCTCCAGTTATTGTTTGTCCTTTTTCCAAGTAATCGGTGTAGATGATTCCGCGTGCATCCCAAAAAACCGTGGCCATCACCTTGCCGGCCGATTTCATCGTCTTCGCCTTTTTCGGAGCCGGTTCATCTTCAAAAACCCACTGTTTGACTGTTCCTTTGTCTCTGGAGTGTAGTCCAGACAGCCTCAGAGTCGACCACACGATTGCGTTTATTCTCCACTGAGAGCAAACGCGGCACCCATCTTGCCGAGATTTTTTCATACGCAATTTTTCGTACAAAATTGAAAACATTATACCTTGCGATATGCCTGTGGCCTCAACTATTTCGCGCACTTTGATTCGTCGATCACTCAAAACCATATCGTGGATTTTGTCAATCATTTCGGGGGTAGTCACTTCCACTGGATGTCCCGAACGATGTTCATCTTTTGTGGATATACGGCCACGTCTAAACTCATTTACCCAATTGTAAACAGCTGCAAACAGAGGAGCAGATGTGTCATGAACTTCATCTAACTCAGCTTTAATCTCTTTCAATGTTAAGCCTTTTAAATATAAGTGTTTAATCACCACTCGTAACTCACTTTTTTCCATTTTTCTAAATAAAGAAAAGTTTGTTGCTTCAATCGACAATAAAAATGAAACCATGTGATGGATATAACTGAGACTTTAACAACTGTCTAGTGAGTAATGATGCTTACTAAAAACAAACTATTTTCGATACTACGAGCGCCATCTCTTGGATTTTCTAAGGACTTATTGAACGACCCTCGTATTATTGCAGTATAGTGTTACGTAATACTGCATTAATTTCACGTCATTTCTGTGAAGTTCCTACTTTTATCAATGAAATAGCATTAATTACGCAAGTAGTTCAGAATAATGAAGAGCCTATTGTCATAATTTCCTAAAAAATTTTCACCATGTTAACAATGATGTTTTTAGTTGGTATATATTGTAATATAATATTATAATATTATAAAAATAACTTCCAAAGAATCCTATCTTTTTATTTTCATATTTTTCTTACTGTGTATAATAAAGTATTATATTTTCTTTCATTTTATTGGTTTTGATTTTTTTAATTTTTAAGTTATAATTATCTCAAAAACCTAACGTGATAGAGAAATTTTAAGGCCGGATTCGTATTCAACGGACAAAATTACATAGGAAATGACCTTTGACATCCAAAATACAAAATTATACAGACCTGTGTAATCGTTTGAATATTGTGAAAAACAGCATTTTTTGCCAATTTTAACCTAATTATCTCGAAAACCTGACTTGATAGAGAAATTCTAAGGCCGGATTCATATTCAACGGACAAAATTACGTAGGAAATGACCATTGAAATTCAAAACGCAAAATCATGCAGACCTATGTTATTTTTCTGAAGGTACCCATTTCCCTTACATTTAAATTTCCCGCTGCCCATTAAGCATGAGGTTCCTCCTATACTCCCTACGCTCCTGCATTCTTCTTCTCTGCTTCTCTCCTTCTCTTCCCCTATCCCTATCATTATCTCACTATTACTCCTCTCGCCTTCCTTTCTTCGTCTTCTCATCTCTTCCCTTCTCAACTCTTCAATATCCTTTTTTTTTGTGGTGACGCAGGGGAAATCCATCATGGATTTCCTTTGGGGGGGTCGGGGGTTATGTCAGACTCTTACTGACTAAAACCCCTGCGGGATGCCTACCTGTCGGACCGAGTGGAGGGGAGTCAGGGGAACTACTCCCGTATTCCCTCCCCAACCCCCCAGCCCCAGGGCTCGTTGCCGAGCCCCCCGCCATCCTTTACCGCGCCTTGTTCCGCAAAGGGAATCCAGGGCGCGGTCCCGGTCGGTCTAGGACCGACCGGTTGGCCTTCTGGTGTCGCCTATGGGATGAGGGGGGATGGGGTTTTTGGGGGAGTGGGCCCACCCCAAAACGGGCACCACTCCCCCCTAACCTATCCTGTCCGCCAGGGGGGATCTATCTTCTTCCTAGGTGGAAAAAGAGCCGGATGCCCCCTGCCGACGAAGTCGGGCCCGAGGCGGCCGAGGAGGAGGTCTTGGACCCCCGCTAGTCGGGGCTCCTTCCTCCTCCTCAGCCGGTGTCTCCTCGGACTCGCCTAAATGGTCCCCTCCTCTGGGTTGCCGGCCACCCCGTCGTCATCGACGACGACGGGTTGTATGTGGCCGGCGCTCCCTCTCGGCGGCCTCCTTCTTGGACATTACGCCCCTATAGAAGGAGGCCGCCGCTTCCCATCCCTCCTCGCTCCCGCACATGGACGCCACCATGCGTGGGAGTGAGATGTCCCCGTCGCGCCACCCCATGGCCCCGGCCCAGGCCGGACAAGCAGCCAGGTGTGGAGCGCCGTGTCCATGAGCACGGGGCAGTGATGGCATCTGGTTGTGGGCTCCTTTCCTATCTGGTGCAGATACTTGCCAAAACATCCATGGCCTGTCAGTATCTGCACCAGATGAAAGGACAATCCGCATCCGCTCCTGCCTCCCAATTCTGGCAGGCAGGGGCGGACGGCCTCCGCCGTCACTCTTCAATATCCTTTTTTTTTTTTGGTAACACAGGGGAAATCCATCATGGATACCCCCTCCCCTTGGGGGGGAGAGGGTTATGTCGGACTCTTACTGACTCTTACCGACTAAAACCCCTGCGGGATGTCTACCTGTCGGACCGTTGGGTGGGGAGTTAGGGGAACTGCTCCCGCATTCCCTCCCCAACCCCCCGGCCCCAGGGCTCTCCGGGAGCCCCACGCCATCAACGTACCGCGTCCTGTCCCACAGAGGGAGTCCAGGGCGCGGTCCCCGGTGGGTTGCCCCACCGGTTGGCCTTCTGGTTTCACCTATTAGGAGGAAGGGGACATCCACCCCTCCTAAAAAAGGGGACTCTTTCTGGTCCCCTTCCCCACCCAATGCCCAGTAACCTGGCACAATCGTCGGCCATCCACTCCGAAAGGGACCCCAATGCCCGGCGGCTTTTGCCTGACGGATCAGGTCGCCCGCCACCTGCGGGTTCCTCGTTGCCGACTATCTCCAGCTGTCGAACACCAGAGTACTCCATTTCGGACGGATAACCCCCGACTGTGTGCTCCAGATTTCCCGGAAACCGGGTGTTGTACCGTTGGTCGCATGCTGAATGGCGGGTGGTGAACCCCATCCATCCCGCGCGCAATCCCGGCACCATAAGAATCATGCCTTTCGGCATGTGCCGGCCGAACTGCTTCCGACCACGGTATCGTGTGTCCGCATACACCCTTTTCAGGACCGGTCGAGGCGCAGGGGCGCATCTGCGGGAGTCTCTCAGTCCTGCAGTAGTGCATCCGAGAGGCCTCATCACCGCCACCGGTGCCATGCCGCCACCCCACCCGGGCCGGACAGCTAGGCGCCAGGCCGCCAAAGTTCCCGGAAGGGTCAGCAGTCCTACACCCGCCCAACCAGCCCGCGCGGCAAGCGCCGCAACACCGCCTCAGCGGTGGAATACTTCCACAACCCATACGACCGTAACAGCCGACCAGCTTCTCCATGAGAGTTAGACTGGGACACCGATGAGTGCATCCCCCAAGTTTCCTCAAGGAATGCCCACCCGACACCCAGAAAAACCCTCCTTCAGAGGCGACCTAGGCTAGTTCATTCGATGTACTTATCCTCTCCAGCACTGCGGCGGAAGTGGCCCCATCCACCACCGCCACAGCCCCATCGAGAATAAGCACCGTCGCCAGCCCTCCTCCGGAACCCTTCCCCCCACACACACATTCATTCTAGATGGCACGCCATCCTACACCCAGGAGGAGCCCGTCCCGTCCTCCGAGAGCACCCCCGCTCCCGCCGCTGAGCGAGTCTCCCAGGCGCCGCGGAACTTCGGCCTAACGGATCAGTGAGTGCAAGCCCACCGCTGCCGACTATCCTTCGCCCCCCGGCACCTAAAAGGCCCCCCCCCCCGACGACAGAACCGGGACCCGCGGGATCCGCCACGCACTCCACCGGATGTTGCCATTCGGCAGCGCTCATGTGGAGGAATTAAACCGCATGAACTCCGCCTTGTGGACTTCATACGCTCGGTTGTCTCACTAGACTAACGAGGTCGCCTCCCCGGGTTTGTTCTTTGAGGTTCTTCCTCCTCGGTAGGCTGGGAAACCAGTCTCACGAGTCCGAGCACCCGACCGGTTTGTTCACGAAGTTGCCTCTCCGGTTTGGTCGCCCCGAGGCTTGGCGAGTCCTAAACACTGCCCCGGAACTAACGAGTCCAAACACCCGACCGGTTTTAATCGGAGTTTTCCTTTCCGGTTTGGTCGCCATGCTGCTAACGAGCCCAAACTCCCGGGTTTTTACTTTGGGTTTTCCTTCCCCTTGTTTGGTGTCTGTTCGACAGACTAACAGACCCAATCGCCCGGGTTTATTATTCGGAGTTCTTCCTCTCTTAGTATCGGCTGCCTGGACTGCCAGACTCACGAGCCCGAACGCCCGGTTATTGTCAGATTTGCTCTCTGTTGCGGTTGCCCAAAGGCTAACGAGCCCGCACGCCCGGGTTTTTACATTCGGTTTCCTTTCCCTGGTTCGGTTGGCTGACACCATCAGCCTAACGAGCCCAATCACCCGGATTTAGCATTGGGGTTCTTCCTCCCCTAATAATAGATTACTTGCCCACGAAGTCAAGCTCTCGAGCTCTCGTCCGGGTTTGATATCGGAGTTTCGAATCTCTGGAATAGGCTGCGCAAGGCTAACGAGCCCATTAGCCCGGGTTTTTACAGTGGGTGTCCTTCCCCTCGTCGTGTTTGGCAACCTCCCAAACTAACGAGTCCGATATCCGGGTTTTCGTGGGTTTTCCATCCCTCGGTTTTTATATTGGGTTTTCCTCCCCCTTGTTCGGATGTCTTGGAAAAATAGACTCATAGGCCCGATCGCCCGGGTTTATTAGTCACGGTTCTTCTTTCCCTCTAGTTCAGGTGCCTGGACCACCAGACTCGCGAGCCTGAACGCCCGGTTTGGTTCGGAGTTTTCTCTCCGATGCTGATGCCCTGAAGCTAACGAGCCGCACGCCCGGGTTTATTAGTCAGGGTTCTTCGTTCCCTCTAGTTCAGATGCCTGGACTGCCAGACTCATGAGCCTGAACGCCCAGTTTGGTTCGGAGTTTTCTCTCCGTTTCGGATGTCTGGACCGCCAGACTCACGAGCCCGAACGCCCGGTTTGTGCGGAGTTTTCTCTCCGGTGCAGATGCCTTCAGACTAACGAGCTGCACACCCGGGTTTGGTGTTAGGGTTCTTCCTCCCCTAATAATAGGTTGCTTGCCCACGTAGTCAAGCCCTCGAGCCCTCGCCCGGGTTTGATAACGGAGTTGCCAATCTCCGGAATAGGTTGTACAAGACTGACGAGCCCACTAGCCCGGGTTTTTGCATTGGGTTTTCCTTCCCCTCGTCGGGTTGTCTGGAAACCTCCCAGACTAACGAGCCCGATGCCCGGGTTTGGTATTGGGGTTCTTCCTCCCCTTCACGTAGGTTGCTTGCCCACGAAGTCAAACTCTCGAGCCCTCGCCCGGGTTTGATAACGGAGTTGCCAATCTCCGGAATAGGTTGCTCAAGGCTGACGAGCCCACTAGCCCGGGTTTTTGCATTGGATTTTCCTTCCCCTCGTCGGGTTGTCTGGAAACCTCCCAAACTAACGAGTCCGATACCCAGGTTTTTACAATGGGTTTTCCGTCCTCTCGTTGGGTGCCTGGAAAATAGGCTAACGGGCCCTCATCGCCACGGGTTTTTTACGGGTATCCTTACCCTGTTTGGTTGCCTCCCAAAGGCGAGGCTAACGAGCCCAAACGCCCGCGCTGCAGGGTCCTTCGTGCCGCTCGAGAGCAGCCCTCCAGTCCCTTAATGCTTCAAGAGGCAGCTGCCCATCTCGAAGCATGTGTTGGTCGCTCTTAGTAGCTACTCTCCTCGGTTCACCCTCGAACTTGGAATCCTGAGATTCCAAGTCGAGTCCATCCCCTTGGATCATTGTGGCCATCAAGCTTCTGCACCACGACAAGGTGGCGACCATCCGCAGAAGAGAAGGTGTGTGGCGATCCCAATGGGACCCCCCAAATCCCCCCCTCGGTTCCTCACCGACAGCACCCTACAGCACCCACCCCCCGGGGGGTGGGTCTTCCCCCCAGGGCTCCCTCCTCCGCAACAAAAGCGGATTTGGGGGTCTCACCCTGGGGGAGGCTAGCGCGGTCCCCCTCCTCCCTCCTAGCGCGGTCAGGAGTGTTCCCACAAGGGGTCGGCCCACCCCTGACCGCTCCTACCTGGCCCATGGGTCCCGGTGCGGGGGCCTCTAGCACTGCGAGGCCACTACCGCACCGGCAGATCCCATGGGCCTGGGGTGAGGGAGTGGGTGGGGAGAGCTACTCGTGCTCATTGCCCCCCCACTCCTCCCACCCCCCCTCCGCTAGGAGGGAGACTGAGGCCTCGACCTCTATTTCGGCTTCCGCCTCGGAGACCCCCTCCGGCCTAACCGCCGGAGGAGGGTCCGGCGCAATAGGAGCAGCCGACGCTCCTCCCACCCCTGGGCCTACCTGATCCGTGAGCGGCGGAGGCTGGATCGCTCCAGCCTCCGTCGCCCCCATCCCTTCCCTACCGGTCCGGCTCAGGCCGGCGACCGGTTGTCGCGCCATTTTGGCGGCATCGCCAGGAGGCTGCGGCTGAACATCAGCCGCAGCCCCCCCGCGTGCAGCCTTCTTCTTCCTCTTCCTCTTCCGAGGAGAAGGTACCCCCCCTCTCGGGGCAGTCCGGGGGACCGCCCTACAGGCACGGCCACCCATTCGGCGGCCGGCTTCCCTCCCCTCTTTGTGGCACAGGGGGCAGCGCACCTCAGCGGTGCACCCCTGTGCCACATGTCCGGCCCCTCCGCACCTGAAGCAGCGGCCTGCCAGACCATTGTCGGTCTGGCAGGTCGCCGCCATATGGCCATAGTGTAGGCACTTTTAGCACTGGAGGGGTCGGTCCTCCAGTGTTCTGACTTGCGCTCTACCCCACCCCACTGTTAGCCCCCCGGCTGCTACCAGCTTTTGGGCCGGTGCCTGCGGGCACCGGACCCAAACCCCCGCTAGTCCCCCGGACGACCTCCTGATCTCACCGATCTGAAGATCGTCCGGGGAACAGCCTGTGGCCTTCAAAATCGCGGCCCTGATCATTAATTTGAACACGGAGTCCTCCAGTCCAACGAGGCGGAGCTCCGTCCTCCTCGTCGGCCTGGAGACCACCGCGTCCCCACACAATACATCCTGGAGATCTCTAGCCAGGCGGTCGGCTTTACTCCGACCGTCCTGGCCAGGGACCTCCAGGATGACCCCCCCATTTCTGGCCCTTTTTATCTTAAAACTGCCCGGCACCAGGCTGACCTCCTGCAGGTCGACCTGGAGCCTGGCTTTGGCCATAACCTCCGTAATGGAGGGACCCCCCGGTAACGCGGTCACTATTACGATCGAGTTGCGCGGGGGGTTCCTCACTTGTGGCTTCTTTGGGAGGGGAGGGGGTCCCTTCTTCGGGGTCCTCTTCCCTCCTGCCTTCTCTCCCTTGGGAGGAGGTGCCGCCTTCTTTGCGGCACCCCCGCCCTTTGGAAGAGGAGGGTCAGGCCGCGCGCCCTTCCCCCCTTACCCTTCCCCTTGCGGGTGGACACGGTTGTCCACCCGCCTCGTCCCTCTCCGTCGGCCGCCGGTTGCCGCGGAGGGGGGCGAGAGAGGGTGGCCCCGCTGCCCGCAGCTGCCGCCGCTGGAGAAGGCAAGAGCTTCTCACTCTTCAATATCCTCTTCAATTTTATCCAACCTTCCTACTATATCTCTAACTTTCTCACTCCATTCTCTATTCACCTTTTCTATCTCCTAATCTCCGCTTTCATTATTTCCATCATATCATGTGAATCTATCTCTCTGCTCTCTGCCCCCTTAAACGATACCTTTTTCTCACTTCCTTTCTCTTTTAACTTTTCTAATTTTAATTTCGATTGGCTAACCTTCCTTTTATCTACCTCCTTACCTCCTGCCTTACCATCCTTCCCGCCTTTGTCCGCCATAACTTCACTTGCCTGTCTTCTCTTTTTCTTATTCTTACCTTAATACGTCTTAGATCGAATAATCTTCAGTTACCCTGCTTCCTTGTCCTTAAATACGTTCCCTGTACTTATCTTATCACCTATGCCTTTGTACAATACACAAACTCTGTCTTATTATTAGCATACTCTCTCGCATCCGTCCGTTCACTCTCACGCCATCTAATCAAGTTCGAATGATATTGTAATTCGGCTACATATCTAGCAATGATTTCTATCACGTCATCAAGAGACTGGAATTTTTATAATAATAGATGTTCTCTAATTTTCCGATCAAGTCCTCCCACGAAATGAATAATTAATTTATTTGTTGCGTAATTTTTTAGTACCTTTCTTTCTGACTGTTTTGGGTGGTTTGCAATTGCGAATACTAAATCTTTATAAAATGTTTTTGTTCTATTTATATAACTTTCAACGGATTCATTTCTAGCTTGCCGCAATCTTTTCGCTTCTAATTCCCACTGTTCAATACTTTGGCTTTTATTGAATTCCTTCTCTAATGTAGCACATAACGCGTCTAAGTTGTCAAAAATATATATCGAACTAATATTGTAGCTTCACCTGTTAATTTGACTTGTAAAACCTCTCTAAAGAAAAACTCTGTTGTCCGGATCTACTAAAGCATAAACTCCTTTACAATCGGAAGTGAACTGATTTACGGGAATGTTCTTCCCATCAAATACAGGTGCTCCCATCAAATATGAATGCTAGTGTTTCGCGAACACTATGGATTTGAAAATAACTATTATTAGAGGCGACGGAAGGTCTACAACTTTGATTTGTTCCACTATTAAATTCACGCGTGTTGCATTCCATTTCATGCCTGTTCTTGGAGGAGATAACATTGGTAGAACTTGATTCAGAATTATCGGAATGATAATGCGGCGCTCGATCGCGAAATTGATAAAAATTCATATGCTTACAAAACGATAAAATGCATGATGATTCGGCAATCGCTGATGATCCTCGGATCTGGTTGACCCTTTATCCCGTGTTGGTCGTTCACGGAGTCCCACGGAGGTCCCACACGATCGTCGATCGGTTGAATTGCTGTTGTTCGATTCTGTCGTCTTTATCTTCATAATTTGGACTGGGGTTGATCAATCGACAGAGATTCAGCAGCCTCCGGTTGCAGTGCGCTCGTTCTCGATTGCATTCACCAATTTGCAGCTGTCCTTGGTTTGCAGCTTCGCTTACAAATAGCGAAGTTTTCCTCGATCCAATTCTACTGATGTGGCTTGGCTCGTTAATAGTCTGTCTCCTTTACTTAACGGTTCTTCCAATGTCAACTTTCTTATAATTTGTATTCAGTCTTGCCATCGGTTTTTAAGCTTAATCGCTGCCATCAATTGTTACGATCGCCGTAGCTATGTGTTGCGGCGCAACGATCGTTGATGGAGGAACCGTGAAATGACTGACTTCGACTGTTGATATGATTTATTTTATCTTAAAATCGAGACCACGTTTCCGCTTGTACGTATAAAGTGAACAGTTCAAGAATTGTCTTGGAACTTGATGTGCATCAGACGAGAGCTAGCCGGGAACTGAAAGGTATTTGGAGGTTTTCGTAGGGCGCAGAAAAAAAATGATAATAAAGGAGGAGGGTCCCTAAGGCCTGTTTTCGGCACCCTTCAAAATTGAACCAAAATGGCTGGAATTACTTCCTTATACCCTTAGAAGTAATATTTAGTCAATTCCAGCCTAAACGGAAGTGTTTAGAGTATATACTTCAAGTATACATGGTGCATCAGCGTGCCCGTATCAAACATTTCTTTGGAAAACTAAGCATTTCTGAGAAAAATGTTTCAGATAAAAGTTGGGTGGTTTCAAGGGGGACATAAGATGGTGTCATTAGTTTGACCTTGGATAGTCATTTGAAGGTCACGTGAATGTCGATTTCAATATTTTATATAGAACCCCCTATTTTTACATATCTTGTAGCTTATCTCGAGAGCTTTCCAAAACACTTATAACTAAGTCATTTTTCATTAAGTACTTTGCGAGTTATGAGACTTCTTACAGATAAATTTGTAGAAACGTTACTTAAGAAGATCTGAGATTGAAATCATATTATTTATTTTTGTTGATTCTCCACACGTGAACAGTAAAATCGTAAACGTAATCTTCCTTTAAGAAGCCACGTAGAGTGGAGTGTTGGATTTACGTGAGTCCCCTTGCCTGTCACTTTTTGAGGTGCTTGATTAAAAAAGTGAGTCCCCTTGCCTCTCACTTTTTAGAGTGCTTGATTAAGGTGAGCCCCCTTGCCTCTCACCTTTTGGGGTGCTTGATTAAGGTGAGTCCCCTTGCCTCTCACCTTTTAGGGTGCTTGGTTAAGGTGAGTCCCCTTGCTTCTCATCTTTTCGTTTGCATGAACATTAATATTTTCTGCCATATTGGAAACGTCTAATTATAAATTGCAATTTACTGTAGAACAAATCTGAATAATTATGCGAGATTAAAAACTAAAGAAGGGGAAAAAATAAAGAAGAAAAACTAAAAAATAACAAGATATCTTTTTGCGTAATAAGAAAATTTCGAGAAACAGCTCTGACAAGAACTAGTTTTATTTTTATCGTAACTAGCTCCCTGGGTACACGCATACACGCATTTTGTGTATCTCTGACATTAAGATGTGAGATCGGGTCCGATATAAGGCCATGGACATAAGCAGAACTTGGTCTATTGAATTAAAAGCTTAAGGGATCGTAGTTGCTCAAAAAGGTGCATACAGTTCTTAAAACAGTTCTTAAAACAGTTCTTTTCAAAACTTCGTATTTAGCTTTGCGGCAGAAGATACGTCAGTCATTTCTTTCAGAAATATTTGTAATAAGTGTTTCTACGTAATCTACGATAGTGTTTTGGAAAGCTCTCGAGATAAGCTACAAGATATGTAAAAATAGGGGGTTCTATATAAAATATTGAAATCGACATTCACGTGACCTTCAAATGACTATCCAAGGTCAAACTAATGACACCATCTTATGTCCCCCTTGAAACCATCCAACTTTTATCTGAAACATTTTTCTCAGAAACGCTTAGTTTTCCAAAGAAATGTTTGATACGGGCACGCTGATGCACCATGTATACTTGAAGTATATACTCTAAATACTTCCGTTTAGGCTGGAATTGACTAAATATTACTTCTAAGGGTATAAGGAAGTAATTCCAGCCATTTTGGTCCAATTTTGAAGGGTGCCGAAAACGTCTTAGGAACCCTCCTCCTTTGGAAAAGAAAAGATACAGTTTTTGGTAGTCATAGCAGGAATTCGAAGATATGGTAGCTATTAGTTTGTTATTTTAGGACGAGATAGGTCATTGAGATTGGATAAGATATGTATGGAGGAACATGTGTCATTATCGCCGTTGTGACGATCTACATAAGATAATAAAAGTTAAAATAAACAACCAAAAATATACGTTGCGGCACGTAACAGCGCACGTGCATATGTTCGTGTTTGCTGCGAGGATAAGGACTCCGTAATTCGTCAGCTCCACAGTATACCCTCTCATCAACATAGTGATCATTTCCATATCAGTTAAATGCATTTTCTGACAAACAAAATGTATTAAAATAGGGGTGCGCAACTAAATTTTTCAGCTGGCCAAATATAAAATTTGAAGTTATACCATGGGCCATAGCAACTTTTAGAACTTATATTTTTTTGTCTTTGAGTTACCCAAGAATTACCACGTGGAGGTGAGACTAAGGGGAGGACGCATCGACCGGGAAACGGTTTAGAACGAAACTTACGGAGTTAATAGTACTTAACTACTAATAACTCATGGTAATAGCATACGACGCAATACCTCTTTGTTTTCGAGAAAAAACGGTCTAAAGAAAAGAGTCAACAAAGTGTACGAGTTAGTAAGAAGGATATTCAACGAAGCGGCGTAGCGCAGCAGCGGAGGTAACGGACTATCGAGGTGACGGCTAAGGTTCGATCCCTGCTGTATGGTTTTTTTTCATTCTGTAAGCATAAAAATGAAACGGAAAGCATTAATAAATAATAAAACTGCATTTCTTAAATATATTAGTGTTTGGTAAATATATTATTAATGATTTGAATTGCAAAAAGACCGTAAATTTTATGTATAAAATATATAGAGTATGAGAAAATTTTTATATAATAATTGCAATGAAAATAGGAATAAAAATATTGTTATGAAATATATAGGAATGCTACTAACCCTTTGCGGTCGATGCCGCCACAGTGGCGGCATTCGTAAGTCGTCGTAGAAGTCGATGCCGCCAGGCTGGCATTCATGATCGCCTGGCGTGTGGCACGGCAAATGAGGCTAGCGATAATGAAAGAAAACTATCCTCCCGATGCTAGATTCAAATGTTTAGATCAACTTACAGATATCCATGTTTATCGATCTCTTCGAAATCAGCCGATCGCAAAGAGTAAAACTAGTATGAGATAATTTTTCGTAATCTTATATCGTATATATAAAATATTTATTTCTGTTACAATTCTCTATGTTGTATTGAAGTCGTGTTGCGTTGAAGTTATGTTGTGTCTTTATCTCTTCTGGCAATCCCCCTCCAAAAACTTCCTTTGTATCATTCTAAACGATCGTTAAGAATGACGAAATGATTCGAGCATCGGAACAGTCGTCAGTAAAGTAAGCAGTAGTGTGCGTTTACTAGTGATACAGAGCAATTCGGTGATCATATTTAAATTACATATATTATAACAATGTCAGAGAATCCTTCAACAAGCAAAATAGTTGGTGTAGGATTGCTAGAAGAAAGATCTTTTGAAAATGAAGATTTTAAAGGTGAATTCACTAATGCTCTCGAATATGCGAATTCTATTTACGAGAATAATGAATTATTATCGAAAAATCCTCCAACGAAAATATATATTTTTACTTCTATTTCCATTGCAATTATTATATAAAAATTTTCTCATACACTATATATTTTATAGATAAGATTTAGGGTTTTTTTTGCAATTTAAATCATTAATAGTATATTTAACAAACACTAATATATTTAAGAAACGCAGTTTTATTACTTATTAATGTTCTCTGTTTCATTTTTATGCTTACAGAATAGAAAAAAAACCATACAGGAGGGATCGAACCTCAGCCGTCACCTCGGTAGTCCGTTACCTTCGCTGCTGCGCTACGCCACTTCGTTGAATATCCTTCTTACTAACTCGTACACTTTGTTGACTCTTTTCTTTAGACCGTTTTTTCTCGAAAACGAAGAGGTATTGCGTCGTATGCTATTACCATGAGTTATTAGTAGTCAAGTACTATTAACTCTGTAAGTTTCGTTCCAAACCGTTTCCCGGTCGATGCGTCCTCCCCTTGTAAGTTGATTCCCTTTCTTTGTTTTTTATTTTTATTTCTATTGTTTTTTTGTTTTATTGTTTTTTGTTTCTTTTTGTTTTTTTGTTCTTTTATATTTTTTTGTTTTCCTTTATGTTTTTAATTATTTTATATGTTTTTGGTTATATATATTTTTAATTATTTTCTATATTATTAATTACTTAAATTTATATTTATTTGATATCGTTGAAAACTTCGTGACAAGAGCAATTACTTATTGTAACATGTACTTTTAATGTGAAAACTGTGCTTTCCCATTTTGGACCAGTTTTTTGAAATTCGGTTCGTAAATGGTATTAGCCACTAGCATGCAGTCGCGTAAATGGTTATCAGTCATTCGATTTCGAAATTTATTTTTTATTATATTCATTTTAGAAAATGCTGCTTCACAAATATGTGTGGATCCAAACATCATGCATAGTAAAGTACTCATTTTTTTTAGATTTCGAAAAGATTGTTCAGGAAGTGTGTCTATCCAAAAATTTGCAACATCTGTTTCGGCAAATTTCTCTTGCAGCACATTACTTCCTTTAAATTCAATAATTTCCAATTGCAATTAAGCCTTTTCGAGGTTAAATAGTTGCGTTGCTATATTGACCCAATTACCATTTGTCTCAAGACTGATTAGACTTTGCATTGCCCCTAATAAGTTGTTAATTTGACCAAAATCAGTAAATCTGAAAGCAAATTCTAATTGCAAATCTTTCAAAAAGCACTCGTATACTTCGAGTTGTGGAATTTTTTCAATATTGCTTTCAAAATGTGCTTTTAATGAAGGAAAATGAATCAGCTCTCTAGAATTTAAATCATTCTCAAACAATTTTAATTTTCTCTGGAAAGCTTTAATCTTTTCCCATATATCACAAATCAATTTTCCTTTTCCTTACAAAGCCAAATTCAGGTCATTGATATGTGAGAAAATATCACCTAAAAAGCATAGTTTAACAACGTTGTTCGCATTGCAAAGAAACTCAAAATATTCGGTAGCTGTTTTCATATTTCTACTTTTGAAGAAATTCGAAATTTCACTTAGCAAAGTTATCAATCTTTTGAGTGCAATTCCCTTATTCAACCAGCGAATATCATTATGCAAAAGAAGAACGGTGTATTTAGAATTGCATTCTTCAAGAAAAGCTCGCAATAAGCGATGTTGTAATGCTGAATGAAATCTCAAATAATTGATAATTTTCATAATTGTATTCATGACATCTTTAAACTCACCCGAAAGCTTTGCGCAAAGAACTGCTTGGTGAATTATACATTGTAATGAAATAATTTTAGAATTAATTTGCTTCAAAAATGTTACGAAACCATTTGCTTTCGTAAATATTTTCTTATTCTCCGAAATATGCTTCTTGCTACTGTTTCTCCGATTTTTCGACTTGTTGGTGTATAAGGTATAATACGAGGGCAGTTTGATAAGTCAGTGACTTTTTGAATTTTCCGCGCAGTAACTTTAAATGCAGCACTGCTCCCGTCAACTGCCATCTATTAATAGACTACTGTACAAGTTTGGGCAAGCTGCGCCATTTAGTTAGTGTTTGACAGCCATTGAAAGCAGACAACTCGTGAATTTTAACGAAAATGGAAAAAAGTGAATTTCATGTGCTGATTAAGCATTATTTTTTGCGTAAAAAAACCATCACCGAAACCAAGGCAAAGCTTGATAAATACTATGGGGACTCTGCACCATCAATTTCAATGGTTAAGAAGTGGTTTACTGAGTTCCGTTGTGGTCGTACCAGCACAAGTGACGCCGAACGTTCAGGTCGCCCAAAAGAGGTCGTCACGACGGAAATCGTCGATAAAATCCATGGAATGATATTGGACGATCGGAGAATGAAAGTGCGTGAAGTGGCTGAGGCTGTAGGCATCTCAACTGAGCGAGTACATCACATTTTACATGAATATTTGGACATGAAAAAGCTATCCGCGCGATGGGTGCCGCGATTGCTCACACTCGATCATAAGCGCAACCGTGTGACCATTTCAAAGGAGTGTTTGGCGATGTTCAGCCGCAATCCGAACGAGTTTTTGCGCCGTTTCGTTACCGTAGACGAAACATGGATCCATCACACCACACCAGAGACCAAGGAACAATCAAGACAGTGGGTTTCTTCGGGTGAACGTGCACCAAAGAAGGCCAAGGTGGGTTTGTCGGCCAACAAGGTCATGGCCACAGTTTTTTGGGATGCACGCGGTATCATTCACATCGATTACCTTGAAAAGGGTAAAACGATCACCGGCGAATATTATTCAGAGCTTTTGGACAGATTCGATATTGATTTGAAGCAAAAACGACCGCATTTGGCGAAGAAAAAAGTGCTGTTCCATCAGGACAATGCACGGGTGCACACGTGTGTAGTCACCATGGCAAAAATCCATAAATTGGGCTACGAACTGCTACCCCATGCAGCATATTCACCAGATTTAGCCCCCTGCGACTATTTCCTGTTTCCAAATCTGAAGAAATGGCTGGGCGGTAAGAGATTTGGGTCGAATGAAGAGGTCATCACTGAAACAAACGCCTATTTTGAGGGCCTTGAGAAAACCTATTATTTGGAAGGAATAAAAAAATTGGAAAAACGGTGGACTAAATGTATCGAACTAAAAGGAGACTACGTTGAGAAATAAAACGCTTATTTGCCGAAAAAAATATCTTTTATTAAAAAAGTCACTGACTTATCAAACTACCCTCGTAATATGCGTGAATGCGTCTTTGTTTACGAGTAATTTGCAGTTAAAGTTTGGCTCGCGGAGCCGTGCCACATATAGGGCGCAACTTACGACACTTTTTCACGAAGCGGCGTGGCTGAGCAGACAGAGGCTCCCGCGCCGCGAACACTTTTGCGCCGGCGACGGCGTTTGAGTCCCGCCGACGACTGGTTCGTTTTTTTTTTCGTATGAAAAGACATGTAATAAATATTTTTATATTGTTCTTATGTATAATTCCTTTTTTTGTTTCTACGCTATTAATCAAGGCTAATTAGGAGAGTCAGGTCTTTCAAATATGAACACAACTTTTTTATTAATTACAATAAAATGTTTTTTTCGTGTAAATCTATTTCGCATAAATATTTCGTATGGTATGGGAAAGAAATGGCCAGACAGTTTATTTTGTGTGAGAGAAACCCGAGAGCCGTTAGAACCGTTACAAGTGGAAAGGAACCCTCTTCCCTTTCCCCTTCTCGCAGAGGGATTCTCATGTTTTGTGACGTGCTCGCTTCATTCTCTGGGCAGTCTTCGTAACGTGAACAGTGAAAAACTCGTGTTAAAAATGGAAACCACGTTTGTAGATGAAACAACGATCAGCTATGTGCAAAATCTAGCAAAATGTGATATTACGAAAGAAGAGTTGACGGACGCAATAGAATATCTTCGAGGTAAATATATTGAATGTGTGAGCAATGGAAAGATATATTTGTATGTATTGTTATTGGCCTTGTATACAATATCAGTTATATTGAATTCATATTTGCAGATGTCCTGATACAATTTAATTTAATTAATAATGAAGCGCCAAGAAAATTATCAAAAAATTCCAAATTAATTGGCGGAAAATTGTTTGAAAAATTAATTAAACTGTTGGGAAAACATAAAATATCAGATGAGGTGGAATATTATATAGCAGAAGGAGAAGACGTAATTGAAGAAGACGCGATGGAAGATGTTCAATCGTTTTCTTCGGACGAACCTCATACGAGTCAAAGAACGGAAGAGTCTTCTCCGGACAAGCCTGATTCGAGTCAAAGAACGGAAGACTACGAACTCCGCAAAAAGTTGCAGCGATGGATCTAGTGCCGTATGACGTAAAATTGAAAATAGTTATGACCGCAAACGAACATCCGAATTGGAGCTTCCGTACGTTACAAAGCAAGTTTAAACAGCATTTGCATTATCACAGTGAAGTTGCACGCTTCCGCAAATACATTTTATCTGGTGGAAATTATTGGGATAAGCTGCAATTAATAAAACGGAATGTGTATGATCGGTTTACGGAAGCAAGAGAGCAAAGGCAACTTGTTACACGACATCTCCTTAAACAGTGGGCGATGGCTGCAGCCGTTCAATATAACAAATAAGGAGAAGAAAGCGAAGAACACGACAAAGCTTTCCGCTTTGTAGCATCGAACACATGGTTAACGTCATTTCTACGTGAATACAAAATTTCTAACCGTCGAATTGTTCGGTATTTATCAAAAAGTGAAATAATATCACCGCAAGCTGTGATGGAATCCGCTGTACACTTTCAAGAATTAATTAGAAGTATATCACCGGATTACGACCCGGATTTCATAATAAATTCTGACCAAACGGGCTGCGAATATCGCGTAAATGTTGCACGAACGTACACGCATACTGGCGAAAAATTCGTACAATTATATATCGGCGATCTAAACAAAGTGACTCACTCTTATACTGCACAATATTCTGTCACACAATCGGGCAAGCTATTAAATAAAGTGTTCGTTTGCTTACAAGAGACTTCCGACACATTTGGAGTCCGGGTACAGAAAGAGGTAGATGCGTTATTGCTATTATGTAAAAATGTTGTTCCAGTCTGCTCCAAATCAGGGAAATTAACAACGTCTCTCTACCAGCAATATTTGAAACTGGTTCTCAAACCGTACGTTGGTAATCATCAGTTTTTATTTCTTGTTGATTCTTGGGGAGGACAAAAGAATATCCATATGTATAACGAAATATTTCGCAATAATAACAATAGGCCAACGTGTAACCTACAAATAATACCACCAAAATGTACGCCAATTTGTCAACAGTACGATGTTTATTTCTATAGACAGGTCAAAATCATTATAAAGCGTATACAGAACTGTCCTTTATATACCGGCGACGAAAGTATAAATTTGAACACTCGCGCTGATGGGATTCGTATACAATCGCTCACACACTATCTGTTATCAGCACCAGTTTTCAATTTTATGCTCCAATATGCGTGGTATGCGTCCAGTCTTGTTGACAGTCGCGAAGTAATTTACAACGTCAATCAAATATGTTTTCCACCAACTGTACATAGTCAAAAGTGTATTTGTGTAAAAAATTATGCGTTCATTACGTGCAGTTGGTACAAAAAACTACTATGTTTTACATGCTTTTATACGGCATTTTATCCGCAGAGTTGCGACAGCATGACCACATTTTATAATACGTAACTTTCATTTGTGTGCCTTATATTTGTCTTATGTGTGTATGTGTATGTGTTTTGATACGGACAAAAACATTTTATTGTAATTAATAAAAAAGTTGTGTTCATATTTGAAAGACCTGACTCTCCTAATTAGCCTTGATTAATAGCGTAGAAACGAAAAAAAGAATTATACATAAGAATAATATAAAAATATTTATTACATGTCTTTACATAACGAAAAGAAAACGAACCAGTCGTCGGCGGGACTCGAACGCCGTCGTCGGCGCAAAAGTGTTCGCGGCGCGGGAGCCTCTGTCTGCTCAGCCACGCCGGCTTCGTGAAAGAGTGTCGTAACTTGCGCCTTATGTGGGACACGGCTCCGCGAGCCAAACTGCAAATTACTCGTAAACAAAGACGCATTCACGCA